>NW_027175931.1:18296622-18449122 GCF_023055335.1 Clinocottus analis | reverse complement strand
TCGCTTTACCAGTTGCCACTTGTGTTTGTCCTCTTGAAAAATAAATCGGTTAGGTTGGCACATTTGGCCTCCTCCTCCTCCAATGCCTTTCTTGTTTTCAACCTGGATTCCTCCTGTCCATCCTCCATGACGCGTACCGTTACGGTCGGGCCGGCCCAGCTATCGGTAGCCTTACTAGCCTATCTGAGAAAACTTTTTGGAAAAGACGGGCTGAGGACCGAACCAACTCTATTTGGAAAGGGGGAGAACTTCCTCGCTTGGTACACCGATTGTACCACGCGAGGAAGTTCTCCCCTCCCAAATAGAGTTGGTTGGTTCCATAATGGACCGAACCAACTCTATGGAGGGGTAAACTTCCTTGCGTTGTACAACTCATGCAGAGGCTGCGGTTTCAGAATACGATACGTGTGTAGCTCACTTTAAGAGAAGATCGACTAACGTGACAAATGTCAACAAATAAAATTCTCGACCGGCCCAGAAGTGAAGCGGCCCACCGGGAACTCATCCCGGGACTGAACACCTGCCACCTTATGGGATGCATTTCAAAACACACACACACACACACACACACACACACACACACACACACACACACACACACACACACACACACACACACTACACTTGCATCTGATGTGTTCTCTGCTCTTTGTTGACAGCTGCTCATGGACTCACAGAGGAGCAGAAGGAGTTTCAAGAAGTGGCGTTTAACTTTGCAGCCAATGAAATGGCTCCACACATGGCAGAGTGGGACCAAAAGGTAAGTAGGTGTGTGTGTGTGTGTGTGTGTGTGTGTGTGTGTGTGTGTGTGTGTGTGTGTGTTTTTAAAGGATTTGCTTGGTAGGAGGTGCCTCTGCATCTACATTGTACAATACTTTGAAGCACTTCTTACAGTCGTACATTATATTATGGTCTGATCCTGCTAGGGTATATTTTAGCAGGACATCATCAACTGTCGTTATGTTTTGTTGTTTTCCCTCCAGGAAATCTTTCCAATCGAGACCATGCGAAAGGCGGCCCAGTTGGGGTTTGGCGGGATCTACGTTCAGCCGGATGTTGGAGGAACCGGTCTCTCTCGGCTGGACACATCCGTCATCTTTGAGGCCTTGTCCACAGGATGTGTCAGCACCACAGCTTACATCAGCATCCACAAGTACAGAGCCTCATATATTGCATCAATGGCTTGTACCTAAATTACAACAAGATGGAAATGACTTAACACTGGTTGTGTATGGCCCGAATAAGCACATTGGCCAGATCGGTTACCCGTCTCGGGACTGAGTCTATTAGAACCTTACTCCTCAATAGGTCCAGACTACATCTTGGAGACAACAGTGATGTGTTTTGGTAATTCATGCTTACAGATGAACACTTTCGTCGAACAGTCTTAAATTATAGATCGATTTGACTTTCTCTTTTTTTTCCCACATATGTATTTCTTCTTTGCTTTTTGATTTTAAAATGAATAAATAGGTACATGAAATAACTTGTGAGCACTTTCCACTATAATGGGCGCTATATTGATATCTGTGAAACATTTTCTATGAATTTGCATGCACATTCTCAGTCTGCTCCTTTTCTTTGCAGCATGTGTGCCTGGATGATCGACACCTTTGGCAATACGGAGCAGAGGGAGAAGTTCTGTCCAGATCTCTGTTCGATGGAAAAGTTTGCCTCCTATTGTCTCACTGAACCAGGTCAGTCTTTATGTGGCAAAGATTGAATAAGGAAATCTTATTCCTTATTCCTTGAATAAGATTTGGAAACGTTGCGCGAAACTCCTCCCGCTCCCGTTTTTAAGTCCCAGCATGCCCCAATCAGACAATCTTTTGGCATAAAATAGATAATTTTTAAATTTTTGAACCAAACAACACAGTTCTTTTGACTGAAACTTACTCTTGTTGCAGATTCTGATGTTGCAGATTCTGATTCTTTAGGTCCTAATCTTTCCAAAAAGGTGTCTTATTGACGCTCCAGGAGGCATTTTTGGGGAATCTGGCTCATATCATGCTGGATGTTTACGATCAAAATATCTTTTAAAAGTGACTTTTTTTGCAGATATCCTTTATTTCCCCAAGACTTTGCTGAACAAATACATACAATAAACACAAGTGTTGGAATTAATTTGGGCTTCCTACGACAACTCAAACACAGGAAAAAGGACAAAATTGGTTCGACAGTTTTCAACGGGTTAAACATAATTGTTCTGCGTAATATAGTCATTATTGTTGCTCTGCGTGTGTGCACTGCAAACTATTAAACCTGCGACCTTTGACTCTAGGCAGCGGAAGCGACGCTGCGTCCCTCTCGACCTCGGCACAGCTGAAAGGTGACCATTACGTCTTGAACGGTTCGAAGGTAATCGCAGATGTTTGGGCCTGTGTCATAGTCAATGCTCTCTTTTACACAGTAAGTGAAACTTGTCCCTCTTTGTGACCTTTCAGGCCTTCATCAGTGGAGGGGGGGACACGGACGTCTATGTTGTGATGTGCAGAACGGGAGCAAAAGGAGCCAAAGGCATTTCCTGTTTGCTGGTAGAAAAAGGAACACCGGGCCTCAATTTTGGGAAAAAGGAAAAGAAGGTAGAGTTCATTGTGGTTGTTGATGGTTGGTAATGCTTGCAGGTAACACTAGATGGCAGAAGTAAGTCACGGTCGCGCTCTGTTTTTACCTTCTGCTCTCCAGGTCGGGTGGAACTCCCAGCCGACCAGGGCGGTGATTTTGGAGGACTGTGCCGTCCCAGTGGCCAACCGGCTCGGTGCGGAAGGGCAAGGATTCAACATGGCCATGAAAGGCCTGAATGGAGGCAGAATTAATATTGGTGAGGAGGGAAGCCCTATTCAAGTGTACTGTACAGTGTTAATGACACCTACCTGTGTAGTGTACTCTAGAGGAAATGATTGGAATCGGTCTGATTTATGGAAATTATTAAGTCAAAATAAGCATTTTTTTGCAGATGTAATAATTTTGTCTCTTAAGCAGGTGAGCCTTTTGGCGACAGATTTGTGTACAATTTTGTGCAAATTGTTTACAAAGTGGGCGTGTCGAGTGAAAAATGTTTGTCGGAAGCCGACATTAAAGAGGACATTACACATTCTTCCTCTTTTTTTAACATAAAAAATGTCATTCAAAAGTAGTAAAACGCATCTTTCTTCAAGTCGATACACTCAACCTTGTAGCAAAAAGCCGTTTCACCCTCAGCAGCTTTCACCCCGACACTCCTCTTACAGCGTCCTGTTCTCTCGGGGCGGCTCACGCCTCCGTCCTGCTCGCGAGGGATCACCTGTTGGTGCGCAAGCAGTTTGGAGAGACGCTCTCCAACAACCAGGTCAGTTGAAGGATCCTCGCCTCAAAGTATTTAAACACTGTTGCTGCCCGTCATCTTGAATCCGCCCTTCCTTCTCTCCCCCTGTGTGTGTCTGTGTCTGTGTGCTTGTGTGTGTGTGTGTAGTATCTTCAGTTCCAGCTGGCAGAAATGGCCACCAAGTTGGTGGCGTCTCGCCTTTTGGTGCGTGCAGCTGCAACTGCGCTGCAGGAGAACCGGCCTGAAGCCGTTTCTCTCTGCTCCATGGCCAAACACTTCGCCACAGACGAGTGCTTTACCGTGAGTAACGTGGAGCAGTAACAGTAAGAGCTTTTGTTTTTCCTCATTTAACTTTTGCTCTATTGCCACCTTTCCTTTTCTCTACAGATCTGTAACCAGGCTCTCCAGATGCACGGCGGTTACGGTTACCTCAAAGACTATGCAGTGCAGCAGTTTGTCCGAGACATCCGAGTGCACCAGATCCTGGAGGGTGAGGCTTTTCTAGCCGGCTCCTCTTACCGCCGTCATGAGCGTCAGATTAAATATGATTGCCTGTTATTCTCGGCAGCCGTCTTGCTGTGTTTCTGTAACTACAGTTTGTGTCACTTGTTCTTCTCATTCTGTTTCCCCTGAAGGCACCAATGAGGTGATGAGGATGATCATTTCCCGAAATCTGCTGACTGAGTCCTGATGCGTCTTTCCCCTGGTTCTTCTAGTGACTTCAGTAGTGACCATATTGTAATGGTCTTCATATCTGATTTGTTACGGAGTGACTGGTTTCCTAAAATGCCCTCCGCATCGTAGGATTTGGGGTAAACCAGTCAGTAAAACAAAGGTTTTTCTAGAATAATGGTTTCATTTTTACCGACACTGGCAGCATGTAAATCCTCACCAGCAGCGGTGAAGATCTAACTAACAATAGTCAGGAATGAGAGAAAAGTTTGGTTTAGGTTCTTCATCTAAACCTTTTTGGTATGAGGCTGCTTGTGTGGATACAAACTATTGCTTAAAAGGGTTCAACACCACCGTCAGTGTTAATAAAAGGTATTGATTGCCCTACTGTATATTACATATCTATATCACATGCAGCTCTGTGCCTAAAGTGGCCTTTTAGAGCTTATTTATAATCACGGTTACTGGATCCTTACGTGATGTGTGTTCTGCCACAGATGTATGGCTTGTGGGTTATATATTGTAAATTTAACACTCGAAATTAAATATTAGCTTTTATAAATTGAATGTGTCTTTTTTTTGGGGAAGGTGGGCGAGGGGGTTACATTTTCTACAAATAGTTGCACGAGTAATAAGTGAAGTGATACGTCCGTCTTGCTAAACTCAAACACTCCAAAACACTTTATTGAAAAAAGATCAACAATCAGAACTGCATTAAAAGTGCTACATGTAGCCTTTCAACCTCAACAAGTCACCAACACATTATTTACAGAGTTTAGTATACTTTCAAGAAGAAGAAAAAACCATCAGCCGGAGGGTTGGTCGAATGTCATCCCATAGAATAATGGCCTCGCATGTTTACAGTAACGATCATGTAATACCAAGCACCTTTTGAACAAAATAGTAAGAAACCATTAACTTCAACACTATTCCTGTTACATTCCAACGACCATAACAGGCAACACACTCGTAATTGTTCCCTCAGCAGATGTCGTGGGACCGTGCCGACATTGTTCCAGCAGGTTAAATAAAACAACCCGTACGTCGAACTGTGATTTTGAACTAGTGCAGTTTGCCTGAGAGAAGTGACTGAAGAGTGATCCATACAAATGGAATTATAAAATTGAATTTAGTTTAGTTGTTGTACAAATGGCCAAAGCATTATATTTTGCAAGAACTGCAAAACTCTAAAACTGTGTCTGGATACTGTAAAACCACAAATACCGTATTCAGTTCAAACAACTCTCAAGTCAGAGTTTTATTTATATAGTCTCAAAATCATAAAGTTATTGGATATCATTTTGAAAATGTATTTTTAAAGTGTCAATAAAAATATATTTCTTCCAAAAAGAAACTGAAACGACCCGCGAGACGTCTTCCTCTCTCAAAACCGTTCAGGCATTGGTGGAGAAGGTGCGTTCCATTTCAAGGCATACGTTCCCTCCCTCCCTCCCGGCCTACACCAGTGAGCCCGCTTGGCTCTGAGCAGGCACCATGACGGCGACGGCCCCCATGCGCGTCAGAGTGGAGGAGCTGATCTGCGGGGACACGGTGAGTGCAGGTGGCACCTGAGGCTGAGCCTCGGTCCTGTTGGGCGCGGCGGCGACCACGGGGCTCCTCTGGAGCTGCGGGGGGCCCCCGTTCGTGCTCGGGGGTCGCTTGTGTTTGCGCGACGGGGTGCCTCCCACGTTGTAACCGGGAAGCCCCTGCAGCGTGCTGGTCTCTCCGGGCCGCAGCTGGTAGGCGTTGATCACCGAGCCGGTGTCCGACGCCGACGTGGGGGAGTACGGGTAGTGGAAGTTTGGCTGGAGGGGGTCTCGGGGGCGCGGACTGGTGGCGATGGAGGACAGCGTGCCATTCTTGGATATGATGTCCGAGCCGGTGTTACTTTTTGCCCACGACACTCGCTTTGGCGCCTGAGCGTCCTCCCTGTGACGCAGAGAGCACAGCGCAGGAAGTGGAATCTCATTTATGAAAGGGAGTACAAAGTTAAAATGACGACGAGGAAATAGGGCAACACACATTCAGCTTCGGTGTTCCACACTCCCGTTGAAGTCTGACAAAGAAGTACCAGATTTAACTACCGTATACATTATTTATTACAAAATGTACAACGTGAAGCAAAAATATTTAGATAAAAGTAGTGCTAGCACAATAAATATACTTTAAAAAAAAAGTCCTGTCTGTAAATGTCAGCAGAAGGAACTATCAACAGTAGAAGAAAAAAGGCGTAGACTGAAGGGAACAATGCAAAATGAAAACGTGCGAGTGCTCGCCCCACTTATTATTGAATGTAACGGAGAGAAGCTTCTCGCTGGTGCTGCCCTCAATAAATAAAGATCGTAAATAAGATTGCAATGAGTACAGCCACTCCTCTCCCACCTTTTTCACACACACGCACACACACACAGACACACACGCACACACTTAGGTACACTTGTACAATTTAATGCAGACATTTTCGGCCTCAAAGTACTTTTATGATCAGGTTTTGTTGAAACTGTCATAATGTGTAAATTAAATGACGTTTCAGCATTGAGGTCCTAGCTTGTGGTGTTATACTGGACTATATTAGAGCCAGAGGTGTTTCTAATATGTTGCCCTCTTCTTGATGTAAATATAGAGGACAGTATAAACATCCTCAGTAGAATGTAGTCCAGTAGCATAGCACCTTTAACCATGACCTGAACCTCGTAAAAGGTTTCTGTAGCAATAAATTGCATGAGATTGTTCGGGTGTACCTAATAAAGTGCCCCATCATTCAGTGTAAAGTTAAGCTCTCACTTGATCTCGTTGGCCATCTCCTCCTCGGTGTCCCTTCTCCTCCTCAGTATGAATATGAGGAAGAGGCCCATGGCCACCAGCCCCACTATGGACCCCAGTGTGGCTGCTGCGATCATGCCTGCATTGGAAGCTGGGAAAGGCGTCACAGGTCAGGATTAACGCCTCGTGTGGTGAATACACCGGCGCGTGGCGCAGTATAAATACTGTGTGCTTACAGGTGATAACCTCCAGGTTAATGGAGCAGCTGTCGGAGCCGGCGGTGTTGCTGGCTCGGCATATGTACTTCCCCGACATGCTCTTAGTGAGGTTGCTCAGCCTCAGGGTGCCGTGTCGCTCATCTGAGAAACAACCGCAGAGTTACACACGAGTCAGTCATCTGTGCAAGAGAGCTTGGTAATACACAAGTGGACTACACCACACTATTACACACGAGGGAACTATTTAGAAAAAGTAACAACTCTACTGCAGGAGTGTAATGTGAATATTATTCAACCTCTCATAGATCTTTTATATGAAGGAAACAATATTACCATCATTTAACATAACTGCATTGGCAAATCAAATAACCTTCAGTTGTTTTTTTCTTCCTGAGAGTTCAGATTTCTTTTTGTCCCAGTCTGAGAGCCCAGCTGTGACATAATGCATTAAATAAATACACTAATTCCTAATTTACTCATTGAAATAATGTGATTTGTTCCTATTCATTTACAGATGTAAATAGGTGTTGTGTGTAACAGTCATCTGTATCATTACATAATTAACATGTGCAACATATCATGGTGATGTTAAATCATTAGTTACAGCTCATGATCCAGAATTCAATCCCCTATTGGCCCACATCCAGGACCTACAGTATATAGTTTGGGACTCTGTAGACGATTCTGCTACATAAAGCCGTTTGTCAGCAGTTTTAATATCTTCTCACTCCAAGGTTATGGCTCAGCAGTAAGTGTGTGTGTGTGTGTGTGTGTGTGTGTGTGTGTGTGTGTGTGTGTGTGTGTGTGTGTGTGTGTATGCATCCGTCTCAACTGGGTATTTCCATTCAACACAATCTGTTCCTCTTAGCACATGGCTTTAAAATGCTGTGTTGATGCAAACATAGGCTGCAGGAAATAAACAAGCTTCATGAGGGACTTATCACAACAAATCCTCTGGAATCCAATTTCAGATGCCACATCGCTGCACGCCTTCATGTGATGGTTGTTTTCATTTTGCTTTCGTGGGGAATGTGACAAAATGAAGGTGGGTGTGCGGCTGTGTGTTGTTTGCTCCCATAAGTGTTCATGCACGTCTGGCGCACACGGAGTCAATCGTTCAAATCAGACGAGAAGTCAAAGTTCACATCTTAACAACCACCACCGTGTCCAAACTGTTTCCTTACCCCCCAAAGTTTGGGTGTCGGGTGGACTGAGCGTCTTGCTCTGTCTGCACCACAAGGAGCAAAGTTAATGTAGGCAGGTGCACACACACAGAAGTACAGTAATTCTGTCTCTACAGTGGAAAAGTCAGACGTAGTCGGTAATAGGTGGCTGCTGATAAGCATTACCTGTCTGTGTCGGCCTGATGGATGTTAGTAAATAAGATAAAAACATCCAGGCATGTGGAAGAAGCTGGTATTCTTAAACAGATCATCACTTTATTGGTAACCTTTGGACCAGAGTATTAAAATCATGCCTCAGAAATCTAAACAAAAATAGCTTCCATGTGAAACAGTGGCAGATGAGAGTGATATGCACTTATCCCTCTGTGATTAGTTAATCCCCTGGTTTGAAAACCAGCTGTGAAGAACCAAAAACCCAATTGTGACAGATAAGCAGCTGGACCCAAATCAGCTGACTCGGCGCTTGGAACGGGTTCAAGCCTGCGGCCGGTCTGACGATACAGAAGGTGCAGCCTCATATCATGACAGGGGCGTTACTCATATTGCGCCCGCCGACACCGCAAGGTCACCGAGCAGCGTTCGTTTAAGCCCCGACACGCAACACGTGATCGACGTACATGAAGCTCGTTGTGTGATTTGCCGCTTCCCACGACAGCTGACGTCCGAGCCGCAGTGGATTAGTTTTCACATTTAATGTAAAAGATCACACACAAAAATTGAGCGCAGTCACAATTTTAATTTATCTATGTTATAATTCTAATACAACCAGTTAACTCTGTGCAAGAAATTAGCCAATTACTTTGAATTATTCCTAATCATTTCTGCCCGACAATGGACTTTTATTATCCTGTTAGACTGAATAGGACAACAGCTAAATCTAACACAACACACAGACCACAAATATTTAAAAAAACAAATTCAACCCTTTCGTTTACAAAATAGAAATAGATGCAGCTCTCATATCATTCTCATTATGGATATATTAAGGATTTTCTTTTTTAATATGAAACACATTACAGTGAGGTAAACTACCGCTATTCCTTGAGAGTTAAACATGCACATTCTTTACTCAATGAATGTGCAAGGAGATTGTAAATGTTTAAGATTTGAGAACCTGGTTTGTCACCTATGTGCAGCTTTTCTTTTCTTTTCTTGAAATTGTATCCTATAAGCATTCAAACAAATCAGGTTGACTTGTTTTCTGTCTCCAGCTCAATGGCTGTGATTTGAGAAGTGACATGATGACACCTCGGAATGTAACAGGCAGGAGGTGGGATGGGAGTTAAAGGGAATAAGTGGAAAATGTGTGAGTGAAACCCTTACCCATGAACCCAAGGACAAGCATGGGCTGGGGACAGGCTCTCCATTCTTTTTGCAGAAGGAAAGATGGCAAAGAGAGAGTGAGTGAGCATTAATGAGAGGTAGGGAAGGAGTGGCACACACGGGAGGGGAGGGAGGCGGAGTCAAGTCCCAAATCCAACTTATGCCTCTTAGAGGGGGTTGATCAAGTAATGACATGGGGCTTGTTAGATTAGGCACCAAGGTCAACAGGAAATGAGGAGTGCCGAGAGAGGATCAGCAGAGAGGGAAAACAGAAAGAGATAGAGAGATTGCTGAAAGAGATAAGAGTCATGGAGTGTCACAGAGAGAGCATACATCAGCGCGAGCGGATAAAAAAAGATGGGTTTGAATTCAAGTGTCGATGGCATGTAAGAGGGTGAAGACGCACATGTGATGTAGGCGCGAGTGTGCATGCTGCATTACAAAAAACCCTGGGTCAATCAGAGCGAGTAGTTTTTATGTTTTGAGTCTGAGGACTTTTCTGCCATAAAGAGATAATAAGGGCCAAAGATCAGAGCAGTTAAGTTAATACTCAATCAATCAGGCTCAGTCCCGTTGTTCATAAACAGATGGTGCTCTCTTTGCAGCGTCATCTGAAAAACAAACATCTCCCAAATAAGGAAAATCACGATGGAGGCACACAGCATGCACACTGCGAGAGGAGCATGTTGCGGTTTAAATTGACTTGATCTGTAGAGAGGGTTCTGTGGTGCATGGCGGGGCACGCCCAAGAACCTTTCTCTGGAGCGTCTATCAGGAAAGCCCACTGCTGCGACTGGGACTAACGGTCAATGATGTGTCCGGACCACAACGATTTACCGTCGCCTGCATGTAAGGTGTTAGGGGCAGCAGGAAGGTGCATGACATTTGGACCTGCACATAAACAAGGCTTATAGATGAATCTCTCTACCATTTTTGCTTCCGGTTGACACATATCTACGTTAACAAGGACGTGAGGCTGGCTGGCAATAACCTGACTGAAGACAAATGTTGCTCTCACCGCCCTTTCTCTCCAAAACGACCCAATTTAATGGAGAAAAATGTGACTAACAAGCATGCTCAGCTGCACACGACACGATGAGCCAGTGTAAGGTTTTGCCGCAGTTGTGTGCAAGCGTTCTTCAACACCCCATCCCCCTCCGCCTTTCTACGCATTCAATTCAGAATATAACAAAATAGCAATACATTAGTTAGAGTGCTTTTATGCAGATGAAGTAAAAATAAGTTTTTCAGCCTTAAGTAGTTCCTGTGGTCTCAGGGAATCTGCATTTAGTCTGATAGTCAAACCCCACGAGAAAACACTGGAAATGGCTCCCGACACCACAGCTTGCTGCTCGTTAAGCTTAATTGCTGTGATGCTGTGGTAATGAGGGGATTTAAATGAGCAGTTTCTGTAGGGACTATTTCTATGAGAGGAAGAAAAGTGAGCGAAATTGTTGAATTACATGATTTAATGCTGTGAGCATCACAACCTTCCATCATATCTGGGTGACTGCAGGGACATTAAAACCTGTGCGAATACAACTTTCGTATTTGTATTTTGCAGGAACTGATCGATGAAGTATAAGTTAAGATCCTGGTTATTATGTGCTGAGGAAACACTCACTCTGCATCGGGGCGAAGAAGACCTCGGTCATGGGTGCAGCCTTGGTCCATTTGTAGTGAGGGATGGGTTTTCCATGACTGGACTTACAGCTCAGAGTCACATTGCCCTTCACCACTGGGTTTCCTGTCATGGAGCACACTGGGGGAGACGGAGGGACTGTAGACAGACAGACAGACAGGCATAGTGTTAATATAAGAACACATGATCAATAGGCTTATAATTAACTTGTACGTAAGACTTTAATCCACTGCAAACAAAGTGGAGATTTTTTTTCACGGCTGCAGTCATATTGCATGAAAATAAGAAACCGGTTTTTGATCTGTTTCCATCTGCTGCTGGATGATGACATAATGACTTCAAAGCCAAGTGAATCCCTAAACAGCAGATGAATATTATTTGGACATTGCTTACTTTTATAAATGCATGATATTTAACAGGCCAGGCCGATCTGAGATCTGTATTTTGCCGGAATTTCCCAATTCAGTGAGCTGCGTGAGCCGTGTCACGGAGCGCTCTGATTAAATTTGACCTTTCGAGTTCCTCTGACGACGTGGGTCTGTTACCTTTGACATTTAAGTGCATTTGTCCGAAAATGCCAGCGCTGCCAGGGATGATGACGGAGCATAAGTACAGCCCGGAGTCCGACTCCTGGGTGTTGTTGATGTAGATGGAGAGGTTGGCTGAGGGCATGGCCGCGCTGAAGCCCACTCTTTTGGTGAACTCGTTCTGGCCGTGCCCGACTTCGCCGGTGCTAAAGTTTATCACCTGAACACAAAGAATCAGATCCAACGGTAACGATGGACACAGCATCGTCGCTCTGGTCATTATTAATACTCATAATTAGAGCAACGTTTTAAATCTGAGACTTTATAGGAAATGCGACACATTCTTAAAAAAGGTACGAGAAAGACTTTATTCTCATTTAAATAAATTATATGTGTGTATGCTTTACATGGCTGTGGCCATATTAAGATGTGCAGATTAACCATATAACATAAATCAACGTCCTTCATGAAGATAATCCTGACATGTACAGATGGTGGATGTTGAATTTTAGTCAGATTTTCAGTTTGAGATAAGCTCGCAGGCATCAGACACTGAAATTGTTTAGATTATATTAATCATGCAAAGACCCTACACACACACACACACACACACACACACACTATGTGCAACTATGTACAGTTTCACCAGCAATTCGTGTCACGTTTAGGAAATGCAGTAAAAATAGATGGCATGTCATTAGTGGCATCTTTTCCTTAATAACATCCGTCTTTCCTTTCCATGAATCTGAGAGCAGCAGGGATGCCGGCAATAATTCTAATCTGCACAGATCCTTTTACATATCACTAGATAGGTTTATCAGCATATGTACCGGATATGTCACGTAACATTAAAATGTGTTGGAGGCCTAGTGGTACCTGGTCTTGTTCATTAATATTTATCCCTGAAACATGTTTTTATTTATAAAGTACATTAAAGGTAACTTCAATAGGTTAACTATTCTTTGCAAGTCTGCAACCAACAATTAGTTATTTTCTTAATAAATCTATCCAGAAAATTTGCAGGTGAAAAAGCTTACTAATAATTTAAACCTAAATTTAAAGCTATTTTAAACAATCAAACAGCTGTCAATAGTTATCTTTTCATTGTTTCCACTATCATATTTCTTCCATGTATTCAAGACTTCCAAGACAGTAGTAGTAGGATCAGCAAACACACTGTTCTTTATATTAATCCCTCACAGAGGCTCTCCTCTTTTTCCTCCAGAGGTCAGAGCAGGGTCAACCGCACAGCAGATCATTACTGACGCTTTGACCTTCATTACTGACGCTTTGACCTTCATTACTGACGCTTTGACCTTCTCACCTGCTTGGATTCTTTTCCCGTGAAGAGCCAGACGACAGAGTTTTTGGAAATGTCTGAGTTGGGGCTGTACCAGGCATGTAACACCACCATCTGGCCCCTGACCACCTCCATCTCTCCTCTGGGGATCTCCACCTCCTTGGTGTCACCTGGAACAGCAACACAGGGAGCGGTTAGTCGTGAAGGTCAGCCTGTGTCATGCTTCAATTGCATTATGTTTGCGTTTTATTTATTTCTCCTGACATTCCCAGCTTCCATGTCTCCAATTTAATATTGTCTTTGAATTTTAATTAAGCTGCTGATTATTTTCTCAATATATATGTCATAAAACGGTGAAAAACGTCCATTTTCTTTTCCTAAAGCCAGATAGTAGGACGTCTTCAAACACCTCGTTTTGTCCCACAAACAGTCAAAAACTCAAAGACAATCAGTTCTCAAGGATATAAAACAAAGAAGAGCAGCTAATCCTTGCGTGTGTTATGTGTATTTTTTCTCAAAATCTAATTAAATATTGCTAAACTAACAGAATGAATGACATGAAAGTTGACTCTGGCTGTAGATATCTTTGTGTGAATGCTTCCATTTCTTTGAAACTGAGCAGACAGAAGAAAGTTCTTTTTTTTTTTAAACTGGCTAAACCAAATGTGCAAGAAAGAAAAACAATAAACCAAATGAAATAGAGTGACGTCAGCCGATCTGATCAGTTATAATCGCAAACAACCTCAAGACCAGTCGATCCCGAACACGCCCTTTGACATGTTGTTCTTTTTGCTTCTGCCGTTTCTGCGACCCGAAACCAGAGAGGGTCAACTCATCCCATCACATGGAAAGCAGGCACAAGTCTTAAGACATGTGCTTTAGTTGTAAATGTAACTAAAGCTGCATTTGAATACAATGATCATCTTATAAAAGTACAGCTACATATACATGCATTTCACAGATAATCCAATAAGTAATGAATGGTTTATTTCGCTGCAGAGGACGTAGAAGTGCCGTAACTTATTGTTCTGTATATATGTGAAGAAGTGAAAATGACCAAGAGGGAAGTACATGGTTTTCAGTGCAGGTCTCTCCACATGCAGTACTGACCTTATACACACACGTTTACCTTGAAGGTTCTCAGTTTGGTAAAACTATGCTGGTCTGCATGTAACGCTCCGTTTTCCAGACACAAATAAAGCTAAACACACAAAGCCAGTACATCTCAAGTACGGTGCATTTGAGGAAAACATATTCAGCTAATGTTGAGCATAAAAAGTAAAGCAAATGGCAGTTCAAGTGCATAGATTATGAGAAATACAACAACCGGGGGTTTCAGGCCTGATTCTTGCAAATTTCAAGAAAGTACAAAGTAACCAACAACAAAAGCAACAAACAAAATATAATATTCATATGGAAAAAAAATGAGCCAAAAACAGATTGAATGAATGGAAGAAGACAAGATATTAAAAGAAAGCACAAATGAGAGTGTCCAACTCACAGGGTGTCCAATCACCAGAACCGGACAGTTGAAGCTGGATCAACTGATCCCCGCAGTTGGTGTCCACTTGTGTCTCCAGCTTGAAAAAAAAAAAAAAGTCTGGCCAGAAAATAGTTCTCTTGCCACTAAATCTTTCTACGGCCGAAAACGCTGTCAGAAGTGTCCCTCGTGTGCGCGACCAGAGATATTTAGATAAAAGGAGAATACACAGAGAAAGAGAGGGAGCGTGACGATCCATAGACAGCCAGGCAGCTGAAATCTCCACATCTGTTCAGCCAGGCACGCCTACCTTCTTCTCCACACTGACAGCATGTAGAGGCAGGAGAATTAGGCGATTGGATGTGGGGCTGGAGGGAGGGAGGAGTGCATGTGAAGAGGAGAAAAGTGTGCACGTGTGTGTGATTTTTAAGGTAGACAACACAAGAGAAATGAGAACTTGTTTTTTGGACTTATAGGTTTGCTGCAGTGTCTCGGTGCTTTCTCATTCCTCCTGGGACGATGTGACCCCGCTGCTGTGGCGAGCCGGTGCCTTAATTTCTGAATCTCTGAATCTGGTAAATCCCGCTGACTAATCCCTAAACAATCCCGGGCTAAAGCCTCTCACCTCACGTGAGCAAAAGAGTTCAGCGGGACATGGATATGATCTGACACATGGTCACTTCAGCCACTAAATGCTGCTGTCACTGCCATCGCCATGATCATGGCGACAGCGTTTACATTTAATGAATTAAGATTAGCAGACCACTTTGCTTTACATTTAATCATTCATGTCATGCAACGCCATCCCGGCGTGTTTTGTGGAGTCTGCGTGGTACGAGTTTTAAATGAGGCCTGCGGTGAGCCAAAGATGCACTTAGGGACGTTTGATGACCTCGAATAAAAAAGGAAAACGAGTCTTCCTTCCTACAATACTGCGCCAGCACTCAGAACCCACACGTGGATGTGATGTTATGATTACACTGCGGGTAGTAAATACATTCTTTGCAGAGCAATCAGGCTACAAACAGTGTTTAAGAGAGTTGCTGCTTTTTTAATATTGTACAAAACATGCGGATGGCACATAATTACAACGATACGATGACACCGCAAAGTTGAACCTGCCGGGAAAAATCAAAGTGAAATAGGTAACACATTCTTGTTGTTGGTGGAAACTGAGTTCACAGAGAATATTATTATGACTTTACAAATGTGTGAATTAAAAAATTTCAGATCAGCCGTGTTACTTTGAGCCTACAACCACGCTGGCCGCTTTGTGAGCATCTACTTTAGTAGTAGATGCTCATGTGAAGATGTACTGGAGTGATGTCTGGAGTCTCTCTCCCTCCGTGTGTGTTAATGTGAGCTAAAAGCTGTTAGCGCTGTCAGCACCGTTGCTGTTGTTTGCACTGTTGGTGCTGTTTGCACCATTAAATTTTCGCCGCCAGCTCACGTGTCGCCTTGTTGATGGCTGTTGGGAGGCAATACATATGATCTCAATTTTGCATGTGGTGATGTTTTCTTTGTAATGTTTACTATGTGAACTGTATTAGCTTAGTACGTGAGAGCATGCTAACGTTTGCTAATTAGCGCTGAATACAAATTAGGTGTTATCATATAGTATATCATAAGATATTATAAACTTTACAGGCATTTGGCCATAAACCAAACTATTAGACACATGTAAATGTAAACCTAGAGTCCGTACCAAAGTGGTGGACTGTCATTGATTTTCTTGAAGTGGCGCATCTACCCACGGACAAATCCATGGTAATGCTTTTATTAATAACACACGATAAGATGTCCGACTCTGTGAGCCATTAATGCAAAAAAAATCTTTCCCCAGTTAATCATAAAACATGTCTTCATATCCAGCACGTCACTGTCGAGCAGTAAAGACATCTATGGGACATGCATTAGATTAATATCTTTATCATCACCGTCGTTCTTGCTGCCATTACACCAGCCTGTTTATCATGCATAATACATAGCGGCCCCATCTCTTTTCTCAGATATAAAACAGAGTTTTTTTGCCTCACAAATCCTGTTAGTGCTCTGATTTCATCTCCAGAAGCTATTGTGATTGCCGTGAACCGCCGTAACTATTATGTAACATCGCCGAGAAAAGGGCCATGTTTGGGACGAGGCTGCGATTGTTGCATGTCGATTAGTATACATTGTGTAGCGGAGACACAATCAGAAAGGATCAGGTTTTTCTGTAGGTTGATGAGACTTTTTCATGTGAATGATATTCCATGATGAAGTCGGCTAATGCCCTGTCGTCTCCTCACTCCAGACTATTCTTGTGCTTCTTTGAGCGGGTTTATCCTCAAAACTGTGTCATTCATTTGTTTATTAAATGAAGGAAAATCTTCACTAATCCGTGGCTGTCTCCATCTGGGATGTGCGTGAATGTGTGTGTGTGTGTGTGTTTGGCTGCAGACACAGACAGATAGAGGCGGTTCAAGATGTGGATATGAAGTCAATTCAAATCATTCAAAACAAGAAAAATAAATAAATAAGAAGATCAAGAAAAGTTGCCAATAAATGGGATGCAGATATGATACGTAGCCTCAGTAAACTGTCCTAATTACATTTTGCCAAAGGCGATCGCTCAGCCGAGCCACGCTTTATATTTGCTAATTGGATTCTTCTCTTTAAAATAAACAGTGTGGTTTTTCTTCTTTTGATTTGTCTCTCCTTCCTGCGGGCATCCTGGCGATGCGATATTGGCTTTAGTCTCAGCTGCAACAGCGATTAAAAACGTCCGGGCTGCCGGACGCGCACTAACCTGCAAAGACTAACCAGAGAAGAGTCAACCCTATGGTGCACGTTGAGAGCCGGGGCACCATCGAGAGATGAAACGTGAGTTTGGTGTGGTGCAGTGAGTCGGCCATAGGGGGCAGCACTTTCATGTGAAAAAGCAGATCATAGATAGAAAAGCACAGTGGGAATCTTCTTATCACCAATAATCTCTGAATATATGAGTCAGTGAAGGAATAAATGAAGTGTAAACTGAACACAGGTTGAGCATGCATCCAAATATAAACTTGCGTCTAGTTTATTGCTGAAATGCATGTGATTTGCATGTCTAACAAGGCAATCTAATTCTGCCTGTTGTGATCAAATGAAGGATAAAAAGTCAGTCCCTCTCTCAATGCCCTCGGGGAGCCTGTGTGAAGATAAACTGATCCTCTTTAACCAGCCCCACTCTATCTCTCCGAGTAATCTCTGTTTCCACCCATGTCTCTCTCGCTCCCTCATGCGAATCCCTCACTGGAGCTTAAGCTTTAGCTGAGGCTCAGATTTTCCCTCCATTTACACCTCTGTCCCTCCACTGTTCCCCATCGAGTCAACAGGGTGGGCCCGCCGCTTAAGGAATGTCCTGATAATCTCAAGCAACGACCGGGTCTAAAGGTCAAAGGTCTGGGTGCACTTTTCAGTGTCCAAGTGATGCTGCAGAAAAAGTCTCAACCTTAAAGTTGCAGAAAAAGTTTCATATCATATAATACCTTTGGAATACCTCCACATGCCTCATTTTTATTATCACATGTTGTTTTCAATCACCTGGCATCCCTTAAAATAGGTTAAATTCCTTGATTCAAGGTCAGCACAGCAGGGAGTCTCCTGCCTATAGGGTGAGGGTATGTATCATTTCGAAGAACTGAAACGCGTGTGTGGACGAAGATCGTTTTGGTTTGACTACCCCGTTTTTGAAACGCAAACGTATAAGTGTGTCTGTAGCCTCAAAATGGATGCTGGATGCTGGGTGGAGGTGTGTGCCATAGCGGTATTGTAGCGACCTTGAGTTGACTGCTTGAACTAACGC
This sequence comes from Clinocottus analis, assembly GCF_023055335.1. Taxonomy (NCBI): domain Eukaryota; kingdom Metazoa; phylum Chordata; class Actinopteri; order Perciformes; family Cottidae; genus Clinocottus; species Clinocottus analis. The sequence goes on along the minus strand of NW_027175931.1, from coordinate 18,430,883 downwards.
GAAGGATTCTCCTCATTTTTTACAAACTGGTCCACTGCTGCATGTAAAGTATGAAACTGAATCACTGAAATAACAGACTAAGAAAAGGTCCACAGTCTCACACATTGTGATATCGACCAATTCTGTTCTTGCTCGTCTGATCTCTTCGGCGTGTTTTTGTCTGTGCCGAGCTGGGATCTGTGTCAGAGCGGCGACAGCGTCTTGAAGTGACCCCATAAATGCGAAGCTGTGAAAAAACACAATAATAAATTATTTAAGCGTCACATTTCTTGTCCTCATTATAACCGTTCATTAGTCTTTGATGACCTTCAGTTTTACTTTTACGAAGGAATTCATTATGAGTGAAGAACAAGTGTTCCAGATTCGTTGATTTTGAACGAGGACAGACGTGAACAAAGATTAAGACTCAACCAGAAAAGAAAATATGAAAGAAATCGGGTTTACTGCCTGACTTTTTGACAGACAGGACGGGGATGAATGTAGGACAACAAAATAGCCTTGTTGGTGTAAAACCGCCGATAAGACTGACCCTACAGGCTTAAAACAGATGGTGCTTCAATAATAAATATTTGGGGAAGGCTCCTTTAAATTGGATTACATTAGTGTAATAGCTGCAGCTATTTTAAACCATTTTGAGTGTGTTATCTCATCACAGTAGCTTTAATCCCCCTTAACTTTTGATTGTGTTTAAATTGATTCTCCTCGCACACATGGCTCCAGACTCCCACAACCTCCCTCTGGTTCTCGCTGCAAACTCTACAGCTTTCACACACACACACACACACACACACGCACACACACACACACACACACACACACACACACACACACACACCTCATTTGTATTTGTTGTTTACAGTGTCACAGAGGATGTAGCAGCCCTCTCATGAGGGAAAAGTGGAACTAGTTTGCTTTACTGTACTTCTCTGCTTTACTGACTTCATGGCCAAGATTCAGTTTGAGACCGTTAGTAAAGAAAAAAGAAAGTTAAAACATTGGCATCCAGGTTGGTAAGAGGTGCCGAGCATGAACATAAATAAAAATTGATTAACATACAGTTGTGAGAGACCTGAGGACGAATAAAGGGAAACCTCTTATTCTGAAGGGCTTATAAGACCTCCTGAAGCTAGCCTACTTTAGATGGCCTTCGAGTTGCAGCTAAAGGTTTAAAACCTTTTAAAAGGATATTATAAGCGACCACGGCCACTTCAAAAAGGACAGCCTCGTTACACTTGTCCTTCCATCGGTAAGAGACAGGTGCAGAGTCAAATATAAAAAACAAAAGTATCATTAGAAAACACAATGCAAGGAAGCAAACCTTTTTTACTGCTTCGGCCCGCACAAAAAGTGCAAGGATGAGACTCGGGCAAACTATAAAGAATTGAGGCCAACATTTCTCATAGCTGAAACAACTGATAACCTTCATTTCCTGAACAATAAATCATCAGAAATGAGATTACTTCCATCATAACCTCGATAAAATCACCTCTTTTGACAAACAAAGCAGTGGCCACACATTTATTCACAGCGTAACTGTTTGAATGTGACTTGTGTGTCACTTCCCTCAAGGAGTCATCTACAGTTCATTGACCCCGTTTACACTCTTGCCGTTTGCCTTCACATGTTTTCTTACAAGCATGATTATTCAGGTAGAGCGACGGAGGCACGCACGCTCGTGTTAATGCCAAATGCCGAACATGTCATCTTGCGGACATCCAACACATGTAACCACAATGCCCTTGGAGCTGAAAGGAACAATAGGAACATGTTTCCAGTCAGCAAGGGAAGGAGGGAGAACACACACAAAGGAGATATTGGTGTGTATGCGGGAAAACGAGGGCTCTTATTGTGGTGCAACTTCTATGAGTTAGATCTGATGATCTGTACACACATTCAGTCAACGCTGTGGAAAAGGGATCTCTGACAGTGAAGCAGCTGAACAACAAGTAGTAGTTGATGTCTTCTTTCTCGGGTTGTCTCGGTTAGTCTGACTCAGACTACTGAATGCCAGTGGCCTTTTCATCCCAGCTGTCCGTCACAAGTCCCACAGTGCCCTTCCTAACCCCAGCCCCTCCTTCTCCAGCCGGCTCTCGGGTCTTTGTGGCAGGGAATGAAAGGCAAACTGAGAGCTTAAATGGGTCTGCAATGTTGCACCACAACAGAGGCCGTAACCACCCTGCCACCCCTCACACCGTCTCGGGTCTTTGAAGAAGATATTTATAAACCATTACTGCGGCAGCGGGGCGAGGGTTGGCTGTTTTATCTCCCGGATCTGTCATGTGTTACCCATACACGCTCCGAGCTGTGCCGACAGCGTGACGGAGCGAGGGCCGATAGGGCCGCCGCCGCCGCCGCACGAGTCCGGGGTCGAACTCGGCCGGCTGGACCGCCTCGCTGCTCCACTGCCTTTGGGACGCGGGGAGTCTCGATGCAGCGAGGCTGTAATTAAGAAGTCGAGTGATCTGATTTCAGATTTTCACTGAGCTCGCGTCAGAAAGGAAACACAGCGCGAGGCTTATCATCTGTACACAATAAACATCAAACTCAAGTGCTTCCCAAGTTCATCGTCGTGGAGGTATGGGGCACTAGCGGTTCGGCATCATCATGCAACATCTGGAGCGTGAAACAGTTCCCTCTCTCATGTGGTTTTAAGTGTCTGTTTATAAAGGAGTTTGCCTTTTTCTTTTAATTTCGTGCCAAGTTAGATGAGATCAATACTACTATCATATTTCTCTGATACATATAAGGACACAGCCAGTTGTGTTAGCTTAGCATAAAGACTGGAAACAGGTTAAAACTAGAATTACTGCCTGCGTCATGTTCCCGTTTACATAAATGTCTGTCCAAACTGTCTCCACTTCACCACTACATCCTATTCAACATGTGTGTAGCCGAGCCATTGTTGTTTTAACCCTTTTGTTTTTTTGAACAACCGAAACAAACCTTTGATTGAAGGCCATCAACAAGGACGGAGACGGCCTGAATTAAACGTTAGCCAGACACTCTAAACTCTAAAGTATTGTGCCCTTATGCAAAAATAATCAGTTCCCACAGCCAGAGATACTCCCAAAGACCAGGTATAGATTTTATAAAGTGAAATCTATATAACTAGCTCTGAGGTTACTAATCAATATGATCCAGCAAGGTTCTTCTAATGGATCGAGTCGTTTTAAACCAGATTTGAGAGCTTTTTCTTTGAGCAGTCTGCTGAAAACCATTATGAAAACCATCAAGTTGTGGGCGGAAAGAAATGAAACAATGAGCTGAAATACTAAAGCTGAGGGGATGTCGGACGATATATCTCCTTGGGTTTGTTACTACAAGCGATGCTATTTACGTGCGATCGAGTGTCGTACTACAGTCATGTGATCCAGTGTTGATGCAATGAGGAGTGCAACTTGAAAAACTAAAAAATCTGATATCCTTAGACCCAAAACTGAAAGTACGGTGTTTAATGAGATGAATTTGTGGACTTACATGACCTCTGCTTATATTTTACCACCGCTAAACTTCCTTTATTCCAAATAATTTCTAAATTGCAAACAGTTTTCATTGTTCTTTTGGAGTCCAATCAGGTCGTGGTCACATTTAAACTACAGTGAAGCACCATATACATCTTTACCTTAAGCACAGCAGAGATGAGGTTATTAATAATTAACATTACCTGGTGCAGAAGCTATTACATATGAGAAATCAATATTTAACAAAAAAATCCTAATTATAGACTTCACTGCACATTTAATAGAGCCGTGAGGAAAATAAAAGCCTTCTTAATGTGACGCCTTTAGAAAAACAATAGCCTGGTAAGTTAGAAATGCTGTGATACGTTGCTCTAAATGAGAGCTTTGTGATGAATTCAGGAGAGTCAGGGCTCAGATGGTCAGTGGCTCTCATCTCCACTGCGTCACATCCAACAGCCCTGATACACACAGATGAACCCACGCGTCCATGTACGGTAGCGCTGAAGGTGAAAGCTGCAGCTTTGAGCCGATAGAGAGGAAATAACTTCGCCCATCACGTCTCCCACCTGAGCCCAATTCCCTTGCTGCTGCTCGGCTCTCCGCCTTCCTCCCAGGACACATTGAACGGTCAGCACAGCCCAAGACCTTTAAGACAGACACTCTGAAAGCATATGAGACCCCACGTATAGGCCAACACGTAACAGTATCGCTGCGTTAATCATTTTATCTTTTGTCTGAATGTTTTAACTGAATGTTGCCTCAGCCCGAACGAATGTTTGGGTTTAACTTAAGAGATATCTGCAGTGAGATTTGCCGTCAATACAATGAAGGCGTAACGGAGCGCAAAAATGTCTGAAAAATCTAAACCGAAATTGGGACACAATGTCCCAGTTACTGGTTACTTTCACCTTTTTTCCTCAGTTAACTCCAATTGCACGTGGTACAGCTACCTCAGTGCAACTAACTGCGCGCGCGCGCACACACACACACACACAGGAGGTAAAATAGCTGCATGAATACGCAATAAAAGAAGTAAAATGAAAAGGTTGGCAGATATCTGTTTCTCTCTGCAATGTTTCGTTCAGCGAAAGATCAATCAATATGTGGAACAAAATGATGTGTAAATGTCAGTATTACAAATAAATGTATCAATAACAGCACATTTTCTGTTAACATCTTTTTATTAAAAAGCAAAAATCCTGTCAAATCTGTGGAATTATAAACCTGGGGGGAAAAAGTCAAATGGTTTGTTGGAACTCGCAAAAACCTGCGAGTATCTAAATGTTTACAACACAAGTATTTAAGAGTGTTGTTTATTCCATCGTCGTTGCCGATCCAAGCAGCAGTTGCTACGGTCCAGTGCTGCAGTTTCCACGTTAGCAGCCAGCTACAGTCATGTGTGATATTTTACTGCTGAGCCAAGTGGGTTGTAGATCGCCTGTTTGGCACGCTCGCAAATCACAGGCATGATTAATGTGGCGCAGTGATATTGTACAAGTCATTTCGCTCTTGCTCTTCCTCCCCTGCTGTGCATTACCGTGCTAATGTGACACTTTATTGATCCCTGTAGGGAAATGTTCCCTTCACAGCAAGGTCTAAGTGCAGGGTCAGGAAAGGAGAGCCTTGTGTGGAAGGATGTCGGCCGACGCGGAGGCTCAAACTGCTGGTTTGTGGTCACCAAACGCAACCTGATGTCTGTTGCTTCTACTTCAGCATGTTTCCCAATAAAGAGCAAATCAACTCAAATGGGACATGTAATTTATACAATCACAAATCCTTCACACTTTCTATTTCCCAACAAATTAACTAGAATGAGGCCATGCACAAAGAGGAAACGAGACGGTACACAACAGAAGAGATGTCTCCTCGCATTCAACACAATTAAGAGTTGCTGTAATTTAACTGAGGTGAGAGGGCTGTAATCAACATGGATTACATCAAAGTGTTAAAGGGATTTGATGGCTACCAAACCCTGACAGGATGGATTTAGCGAGGGAGGCTTTTAAGGCCTCTCGAGGGTCTGCTTGTGAATACATTATAAACTGTGCTTTTGTAAATGTGCTCCCTTCAGTGTTCAGATAGTTGCTCCCCTGAGTGTGCCGTCTCTGTGGACTGGACAAAGAAAGATGGAAGATATGTATTGTGTGTAATCCTCTTGAGCTACTTTACTTTTCTCCACAATAACATACAACGCTCGTGTCTTATTGACTCGTGCAGGCCCAGAAAACCAGATCACTGCGAGTCGGACAGAAGCGTTTCATTCATTTATCTAAAGTGTATTTCATTGTATTATTGAAGCAGGAAACGCTGCCTCAATTAATTAAATGTGTCATTAAGAGAGAGGATGGAAAACTATTAAGTGCAGAGTAAGGCTGCACAATTCATCTACATTTCATTGAAATCTCAAGATGTCTCAAAGATGTCTCAAAATCTCATCTTCTTCATGTCCTGGCCGACAAATCTTATTATACAGACTTAAGAAAACATCTTTGTTGAGTACAGATCCCTGCAACAACAACAAAAATGCAACAACAAAAAAACGCACCATGATCATTTTAATATATTTTTCAATGAAAATTAGAATTATGTAATAGTACATTCCCTCAAATATCGCAAATCATATCACAATATCAGTCGGAATAATTTATACGTTTTAAAAATTGTGACCATTATTTTAAGACCGATACCTGAACTTGTGATTGAGCTGATACGGAGCAGACTATGGAAGCCCATTTCCACCACAAAAAAAAGTCATAATTATAACAACAAAAATAATGAAAAAAAGAAGGCATAGTTATGAAACAAAAAAATACTTTTTTTTTTATAATTATGATTTATTTTCGTTGTTGTCATAATTATGACTTTTTAGGTTTTTATTGGTCATAATTATGACTTTTTTTCTTTCCGTTTTTAGAGATCCGGTACCAGTGCTAGAATAATGACTTCCTTCACTGCTTTCGGACACAGCATCCATTTTCTTTCCAGAGCCGATGGTGGAAGTCGCCCACTGCTCCCCGTAGAGAGCTTCCTGTGTGCAGACCCGATCCAGCCGGCTGCAACGGATCAGGTAGCAACAGACACGTGTAGCCGTTTCTCTGCAGTGGAAATGAGCTGGTGAGCGAAATAATGACGCGATGTCCAACCGGTGCGCCGACCTGCATACATGCACATACTGACCCAGCACTTCAGGCTGGACAGGAGGCATTTCCAACACTAATCATCTTCTCCATTGATTGATTAATCATTCAGTCTATAAATACAAGTAATCCTCCAGTCCTATGTTTGTGTTAATAAAGATATTTAGATATATACATCTAATTTTGACCCAGTTTAGAAAGGTGGATGGAGAAATAACTTTAAAATGCACTTGTCGAGCTTGCAGTCGCTCTTCTCTGGTGTCCTTTGTGTTGAGCTTTTTATTTAGTTTGTTTAATCTTCCCTGATCACATAAATCAACATCTCCAGGCTACTCCCGGTTATAAAAACACTTTACATGTAAACAAAACTCCTTCATCAGACAAGCTTTTGATTTCAGAACTGATTCCCACCGTCTAAACCCTGGAAGGCGGATTATCAAAGTGTTTTCTTTTTCTTTTTGCTGCCGTCTACGGCGGAAGCTCCACAACGCGTATTCAAATGACTTCCTCTCAATCTCTGCTTGCTAAGATCTGTGTGGACAGTTGGCAATAAAGGGTTAAGCCTTTAATTCTACCACAGTTCAAAAGAGCATTGATTAGTGAGGATGGATGGTGGCGAAGGTTGTGTTTGTTGTGGAGGTGTTGTTCATGGATAAAGAAGACCAAATAAAAACCTGCATTTTGTGCAACATTCGTTGATAAATGTATTTGAGAGCTGCAAGGTTGAATCTTCTCAGGTACGATTCAGGTATGATTTTAAACCTTTAACCTCACCGCCACTCGCTGCTCAGAGACTGCTTTCCCCCCCGGTCGTGTGCATCTGCAGCAGCCTCACAGATGAACGATCACCGTTTGTTAATTCAGGTCGCTAAGCCGCCTCTCTACGCTCTAATCTTATTATCAGCCCAAGCTGGCTTAAGCAGGGAGGGAGACAGGATAGACAAAAGTCACACACAAGAAGACATCATAATGTGACCACTGTCCTTTGACTCGGGAGACAATCGCATTACACTGAAAGAGAGAGACAGACCTGATAGTAATGGGCATGGTGACTGTGTGTCTGGTCATGACGGTTGTAATCTCTTCAATAATGCAATAAACCACCATTTGTATTCAATCTAAATACTTCCCTGCATTACGCTGTTTAACTCTCCATTTGCAAAGTTAAAGACCGTTACTGATTCCACATAAACGTCTCGATTTGAAGTTTCAAACCAACAATACAGTGGTCCGTAAGAAAGTCAGCTTGATATTGATAGGAACACCTGTTGTCAAATATCAAATGAGTGAAATAAAAATGTAAAAAACCAGTAGGTGCAAAAATCAAATGCAACTGTTACTATTTCAGTCAAGTTTGTTTTGTTTTTTTACACAAAAGCAGAAAGAGCATGGATGGTCAGAGCGTTTGGGATCATGCTACAGCATTACGCATTATCAAAACGCAGCATATAGGTTTAACAAGGAACTCAAAGAGAGACTTTCAACTCAACAGTTCAGGTTGCAATTGATTTGGGAATCCAACAACCGGTCTTGTGCCGTGAAGCACTAACCTGGTGAAAACGGCCCGTCCACCCTTTGTGTTGAAGTCATTTCAAAGGAAACTGTCTTCTAGGAAGAGAAGCCAGTCCTGAGGGCACAAACCATTGTCCCTGTCTTCAGCTAAACCAATTAAGTCTAAGTGTTGGTACACAGCTGCTGTCTCATCGCCCCACCCAGCGCTCTCAAAAGAAGTATAAATACACCAGTAAGGGATAGAAGTAGTCTCTTTATATATATTAAATACAGAAAGATTCACGCCTTACTCCACTTCAGGCCTACTTTACTTTCTCTCATGTTGAATGACCTATCCATCTAGATATTCCTTTGCAGATAGCACTCTTAGTCCCCGTTTACGCATATATATCTATATATATATAGATATATATGTATCTATATATATATATAGATATATATTTATACGGTTTGGCCTTTCATTTACACGAAAACGAAGGTTTTATCACAAAAAACGTTCATTGATAAAAACTCCAGCCAAAGTGGAGATCTATGAAAACTCAGTTTTCGCGCGTGCACTCAGTCAAACAGAGTTTTAGGTCCTCAAACGTCACCGTATGCGACTAAGAATGCATCACGTCATATATGAGCGTCCTCTGGACATACCTGGCATAGTTATGACGCCGCACGGTGGCGTATTCATGTAAACAGAAACGTGTTGGAAAACGATCTTGTGTGTACGATGTTATTTTTGAAAACTGAGGGGCAGAAATACTGAATTCTGTAAACACCCGGCTATGTGTAAATGTGGCCTTATACTGTAACTGCAGCCGATGTTTCTCACTCAAAGTGACTGCTACTTGTGGATAAGACGTCACGATTGGCTGTGGTGATGATCTTGTCCCGTTCAGCTGACTGCTCTCTGTGAGGTTATTCAGAGACAGAAAGCTGGTGGGCTAAAGTTCCAACAGTGAGTCACGTCCATACAAGTGCAGCAACTTGTAAATTGATCTATAAATCATTTAATTCCACAGTGCAGCTTTTCAAAAATGTATTTTTAATTTTACTAGACCATTCAATCGAGTGAAAAACATGAGTATTTCACGTAAAAACTGAAATGTAATATTTTTCTGGGGGAGTTGGATGTCCTTTAATCAGGTAGCTCTATAATTTCTGTGACTGCAGCAGCAACACTAATTTTCTCATTTCAAATCAGCGAGGAGGACACAGGAGGGCACTGATTAGGAGATCTAAATGCGCGGCGGTTGTTGCCAGGATTTTACTGGAGACTCCAGCAGGGTCTCTGTCCGGACTTTGTCCCTCTTTTAGGTAATTAGTCGGTTTCAGCGTGGAGAAGACTTAAATAATGAAATACTGTCTTAAATGCAACAAAACCAGAAGATGTTTTAGTCTGAATCATTGATTAATCACAAACTGACTTGCTACAATATGAAAATGGAGCACTGGTAATTTTAAGGGCATAAGGAGCTTCTTTTTTTTTGTCGTGATACATCTGCGATAAAGTTTTTTGCGGCAACTTTATTCTTCAAAGCTCGTCTTTGTTATGGATTAATATTGTGGCTCGAAAAGCTCATTTTGAAGCGCAAGGTGTGAAAAATGTTTCGCTTTTTATCGCTCGTCTGCAGGCATTTCTTTAATTAACTGAAACAATCCTGGCTGTATTTACAAAACAACTATATTCATACCTCCATCTATCATTGTGTGTTTCACTCAGCTATGATCTGTATCGCGTGTTCAGGATCTGGACTTGGTAAACATGATAGTCAGTAAGCCGCCTGGTCCGCTTCTCTTGGAAACATCAGTCACTCTGCTACGAAGAGAAGTCAGCGCTGGCGACCTTCTCATTTACTACATCGCCTCTAAACGTCTGGACAGCGTCCAGCTGGAGTAACATTTGTCAGCGTTGTGTTCATCACATGTTTCTTTGACTCCAGCGGGTGTTTGTTTTCCTCAACACTTTAAAACCAGACATGTTGTGGGGCCTTTCCTCAGCTCGACTGGAGAGCAATGACAGACACGAGACAATATAATCTGTTGGTGCAGTTTTCGCCTTCTCGCAGGTTTCAGAAATAATTCTTCATTTTCTAAGCAGACTTGATACCAGCGAAAGTTCATGACTCCTGCCTTCCCACCTGAAACGAAGTGCATTTGAAGTCTGAGCTCTGCCGGTGAAAGGTGCCATGGTTACTGGGCTTATCAGGTGTGAGCAGGTTTCTTAGAACCAGCTGTGTTCGCCAGATCCATTTAGAGGACCAACCAACCTCTGGGCTGGAAATAGAAATGAGAACATTTTACTCCTGCAAAAAAAAAATATATGTAACTTAATGCATGACTGCCTGCTGCTGCGTTGCTGCCAGAGCGACAGGAGAATGCTTCACAAAGCACTTCATGTGTTTGGTTCATTTCAATTCACGATTGCTAAATATGACGTTATTTTCAAAAGCTGTTTTCAGTACACTTGTGACTATTTCACTCAGGAGAGACTTGTTCCGAATTAACAAGGCATTTATTACGTTTGACACAACCATGAATAGTGCAGAGTCTTTTTGTTTGGCGATCGGACTTTATCCTGAACCAGGATAAACAGGGGGCAGTGACCTGGAGTTCTGACTCGGCAGAATCCCCCCCTGGAGTCCGGACACTGGTGGTGGTGGTGGTGGTGGTGGTGAAGAAGAGAGTTGCTGTCGTCCATCGATGACTGGGGATTATGACTGGCTGCTGCCTGGTGGTGACTGGGGTGGAGGAGGGTCGCCTTTGTTTGCTGCGAATGACAGCCGACAGCAGCAGAGCAGAGCACACATTTAAACTTTGACAGCAACGATACGATTGGCTTAGAGACAGTGACGCGTCTGGTTGATTGCTACACGGGGACGCCCCCCAGCTCAGCTGCTACGTCATGCGATTCAACTGAGATAAACGAATAACCCGTAGTGTAGGGTCTTCCTTCATGAACTACCGCTTAAGCTCCATTTCAGGGTGGTTCATAAAACTGATGCCACCCATTTACTGTGTAAGCAAGTGTCGGTTTATTCACTCTCCAATGATTTAGTCAGATGTGTATGCAGAAGTTGCAGTTTACAATCTCTCTTTACAATCTATGCCTGCTGCATGCTAATGGTTACTAAACCATTAGTATTGGAAAAGCTTAAATGTAAAAAAAAAAAAAAAAAAGGTCTACTAGGAAATAATATAGTCCTAAAAAAAGTTCTATCAAACTCTGTTGTAAAGACGGACGACTTTGATAAAGTTGTTAAAACATTGTCTACCTCTCTGAAACAAATTCTTTCTGCAGGAAGTAGAACGGCTGCTGCACAAAGTGTTTGTGACGACATGAATTACAGTCGCAGGATAAATAACCGACTATATTTCACTGCACTTCCATATAATCTAGTCATATACATTACTTGTAAAATCAAGTTTTATGCAAAATGAAAAACCCTTTTTTATGAAAATGACTTTATTAAAGCCTGGGTTTTTGATTATCTGTACTGTGTGTGAAAATGTTGGCATGCAATGTAACTGTGAAAAGAACTAACTATTAGGATTCTCACCTTTACAGGACTACAGTCGTTTCCGGAAGACTAACATCAGGAATAAAGCCGAGGAGAAACCCCTCTTGGTCACACTCACATCTGGAGCGGATTAGAAACCGGAGCCACCTGTCTCACCTTAAGTGATGATTAGGTCCTTACTCTGCGCAGCCGTCCCCATAAGCCAATTATATAACAGTTTGACATTTCACTAAGATTATAAAATACAGTTCAGCCTTGTATTCTGCTCAGTAGGTTCTTTCTATTTCAAGCATTAATATCCACAAAGGTTGTTTCACCATTGGGGCCGAATAGAGTGAAAATATGAGCCACAAATTAATCTGATGACAGCTGCAACAAAGACTCATGGGCTGAAAAATAAAGCGAGGGGAAAGAAACCAAAAGTTCTCTAACTTGGTTCTTTCAGGTTCTACCGATACAATCAGTGCAAAGGAAACCCAATCAAGTTCTCCCTCTTTACCTCACTGCTCTGGCAAAAAAAAAGCGCAGAAATCTTGAAATGTTGCTCAAAATTAATGAAAAACATGAATGGCGGGGATGCAAATGCCAACGAAGTTGAGAGTTTTGGCAGCGCACCAGTTGCTATCAGCTGTAGCATGCCGGTCGGCTTAGCCTGATAAGTCAAGCTCAGTGGATAACGATTTGTGTCAAACTGTATGCCATCCTACTGATACACTTCAAACACTTAATGTGCAACGGCATCATCCAAATGTTTAAGTTAGCAGGAAAAACAAGCGGCCTGTACCTCTCTCTCCACAGCGCTCAGGCAGATTTAGACCGAGCCAAAGTAATTACTTCAATAGAGGGTTTATCCCTGAATTATACCACACTCAAGTGTAGACAATATCGAATTTAAGCACAAGGTCAAACTGCACAATCGAAATGTATCAATTTTTTTTTTTTGTTATTTATTCTTACTGGCAATTTCGCCAGCATGTCAATGCCTTATCTGTTACGGTAAAAATGCTGGTCAGTTTAACACTTTCATTAATGAAAAAAGTATTTATTGTTATTATAACGTTTTTCCTTGCTGAACTGAAAACTAATCGAACCAAGACCGACATAAACCCAACCGTGACTTTTTGTGTATCGTCCCACCCATGGAAACAATGTTCGATTGCTAGCTTTCTAATGTTAAGTAGACGCAAGCATTCATTGTATTATTTAGGGGTGTCACGATACCAAAAATTCAGTAGTCGGTGCCAATACCAGTAAAAGAACAAGATTCTCGATACCAATATTCGAAACCACAATAAAAAAAGATCCCATGTACATGAACTTGAAACATGAACTTCTTTATTAAAATATTTGAAATTAATCAAGGCTACAACGTTAGCCGAATAGTTACGTTGCTAATCATGAGGCCGTTGTCTCTCTTTACTAGTTGCCACTTGTGTTTGTCCTCTTGAAAAATAAATCGGTTAGCTTGGCACATTTGACATCCTCCTCCTCTAATGTCTTTCTTTTTTTTCAACCTGGTTTTTTAAGCCCCTCCTGCCGTCTTCCTCCCGTTCATCCTCCCTGACGCGTATCGTTGCGGTCGGGCCGGCTCAGCTATCGGTAGCCTATCTGAATTTTCTTTTTTTTGTTGATAAGACGGGCTACAGACCGAAGTTCTCCCCTCCCAAATAGAGTTGGTTGGTTCCATAATGGACCGGACGATCGCTGCAGCCGCAGTTGCCATCTTTGTTTTCCGAATGTAAACGTCGACTCGAACACTGAAGCGTATATTGCCCCCATCAGTTGCCAACAGCTGGCATCGGCGCTTACGGTATTTACCGTACTTTAAAAAAATAGGCACCGTCAGCGTTTTGATATTTTAGTATTGAACGGTAACGTAGGTATCGGTTCTGGTGACATCCCTAGTATTATTACTAAATTAAGTTACTGCGGAGATTACTGAAACACAGGACAAAAAGAAAACAGAGAAGTTGTGTGTGTCTACAGACAAGCGTGCTCATAATGACAATGCTGGCATGTTGAGCCCAATTCTTCCTCAGACAACCGGATCATTTTGGTGTCAGCGGGTCATTAAAATCTATTTACAAGGACCCTGAATATCTTTTCCAAATGCCAAGGCAATCCATCCAATAGATATTCAGATATTTCACTTTCTTAGAAACCAAGCTTTCTTTGAACATTGCATAACACAATAGGGAGCAACATCACAGAGGCATAACGCAGTTGTAATGTGTGAGGAGGAATAACGGCAGCCTGTGCGGGCGAGTTGCCCCGCCATTACAGGATTGACCCGCGGGACCTTCTTTAGCCTCAGATGACCACGCCTGAAGCCTGTAAAGCCAGGTTACACCTCAAACCAGATGACAGCATTATTAATCTGGCTACAAAAGCCCTCCCCTCCATCTGGCGAGACGGTCGTGCAACAAGAGAAAGGACCAAAGATGCCTTTCGCTCCTTGATAAATAATAATCTCTTCTCTATGCGCTCCAATTCTGTCCTTTTGAATGGAAAAAAAAATCATCCTTTACCAGCTATCCCCTACCATTTAAAAACTAACCAATCACAAATACAGTATGGCAGGAAACTCATCCAGCCCTATGACACCACAGATAAAAAATCCATCCCCTTTTTCGTCACTATAATAGCCAAACTGGACCCGAATCCTCCAGCGTCTCAGAGCAAAACTCATCTGCTGCCACCAGGCAGCTCAGTTCCTACCTGCACTACAAAGTCAAAAGAATAAAAAAGGACTGTTTTCTTTCAGGCCAGTAGTTTTCACACATTTTACACACTGGAAATCCATCTTCTTCTTTGTATAAAAGCAAACATTTACAAAAAATTCTGATGAAAGTTCTTATTTTTATTTTTTCTACAGTCATATTGCATTAAAAATAGCCTCTGCAACTTCTTGCAATTACATTTGACGCTGCATTTCAGTAAGAAGAACTGAGCAATTGTGATGAGTCGCCTGTAAATTAATTTCAGCACATTGGCACCGCTTTCACCAGCATTAATAGTTGTTTTTTTTTGTCTAGAGTCTGAAGACAAACCATATGCCGCTGGAGACGATAGTTAGCGGCCGTGCATTGTGTGTGAGTACGCCTGGTCTCTGAAGTTCACACACACAGGTTTCTACCCAGAGCAATGGTCTCATTTAAAGAGGGAACGTGCCTCATTAGTGTGTGCCATTTTCCCAGGGTGCACTTTGTCTAAATCATCAAGACCCTCGCCCACGCCTGGGGTGTAAATAACACAGTCCTCCGATGCATCGTTTGTGGGCTAAGATCAACGGAGAGTTCGACCTGTGGACAATGCAAACACGCTTCCTTTAGATGCATTTTCCTTGTGATTTTAGACGCCGTGAGACTAAAGAGCCAAATGACGATCCAACTGGCCTCTTTACGACGTGTCCTGATGGTCTCTCTCGCCCGGTGGAGAAACCGGACTGGTCACCGGTGGCCACATCATTAGCCACATGAATATGGAGCGTGGGCGGAGAGGTGACAAGAGAAAGCACACCTGTCAGGCTGCAGCACCAGCAGCTCATTTATTCATGTTTAATTACACTGCAGCCTGCAGGTAGGTTTTAAGACAGATTTAATTAAATTAATAGAATATACAGTGACCTCTTTTCAACAAACCATCCTTCTGTCACGTGTACTTGATATTCACACAAACTGAAATTGAAGTAGGTTCTGGTTGCAGCTCTAGGTTTCCTCCTGCTGAGAGGATCCATATCTCACGTTACTGTGACTAAATATTCTCCCTTAAACACTGAAGGAGCGTCTAAATAGGCCGACATCAATCTCACAGCTGATTTTGCAGAACCATTCTGCGAGGAGAAGCACTCTGCAATGCTGAAAATAAAGCGTTAATCTCTAAGTGCTAATGTACATTTCCTTCCCTGGGCTGTTTTTTACATTTCTGCTTGTATTTGGAGGAAAAAAAGAGGAAAAACCATAAGAGGTGACTGCTCACCGGCTCACGGCCTCACTTGAGAAAAAGCCACTAATGTTCATACACAAAACATTACCTCAAGATGAAACCTACAGTGAAAAGATCATTTCAGTACTGAGCTCCATGCGTTTCCCTTGGTAACTGCTGCAGCTGGATGCGCACATGTCTAATCAGCTTAAGTGTTTTTTATACACAGTATCTAAAGATGCCATTAAGCGTGCTAGTTTTTAAAGAATATATTTTCACAATTTCAATGTAATTGACAAGACGGGCGTCTTTTTTTTCCTCCAATATATTTCCAAACTCCTGCAGAAAGGATATTATTACTCCTTCAGGCAACAAGTGTGGTTTTCTCCTGTTCTTCTGGTGCCTGCGTGGGCTTCTTATCCTCCTAATTGGCGACTCTTAATTGCCCCGTGGGTAAGTATGATTGTCTGTATGCGTGTGATTGAGGCCGTATGTATCCCACCTCTCGCCCAATGCCAGCTGGGATCCACCCAACCCGACGCAAATATTCACAACAAAAAGGTTTCGTGAAATCATTGTGCGTTTTGAATCTAGATCAAATTAGGGTGTGCATACTCTTCCGACGTAAGCCTTCCTCTGAGTGATCGCCAATACATCCTCACTAATCAAATCAATTGTTTCACCGATAAACTCATTAGGCTTTTATTGATACTTAAATAAAGGTAATTAGCAGAACTAACTCTTCTGCTCTGTGAAAGAACGTTTTTCTTCTCTTTTTTTTTTTTTTTTTACAAATGAAGCTTTTTTAGCTGGATATTCACATTATTCTGACAGTCATGGAGTTTGAATTAATGCTTTAAAAGGTTCCCGACTGAAAAAGTATGATGCAGAATATTATTGGACTGTTCTAGTGTGCTGTGTGTGCATAGCAAATGACTAATGCAGCACAGCGCCAAACATCAAAGAAAGCCATTCGGCAAGAAAAATGCTGATGAGTTGGTGCGTCTGATGTGGGCGAAGCATGGACGCTTCATTTCGTGTGCATCAGCTAAAGTGTACAAATTATTTTACCTTCATAACAGTATGGAAAACACAACCGGCTGATACAAACAGAACACACACACATGCATTTTTGTTCCTGTAATCATGATGTGAATTGCAAGACAATCGGAATTCTTGTCACTCTAAAATCCTTCTGGGTTTATATAACTGCCTGTATACATCAGTGGGAACATGGTTACTCTGTAATTTAGATTGTTTAGATCACCTGCCTCAAAGTCACCTGTCAACCTCCACTACTGTAAATGTCACTGGGTGTGAAGGGGAACATGCAGCAGCAGCTGTTGTGTAGAAACTAGGGCTGGGCAAGTTAACGCGTTAATATCGCGTTAACTTTTCAATCGATTAACGGCGTTAATTATTTGATCATGCGTTAACTGCATGTTGGGGTTTTTTTGCATGTTTTTTTGGGGGGGTTTTGCAATGGGAGGGGCTTATCACTTTAAATCTCTCCCAGACGGCGTAGTTCAGACCTGGCGTCTCACGGCTCTCCCAGTCCTGCCCGCATGAGGTCAGTCAAACATGAAAAATTAATTCCCTCACAAGGACCCTTACTACTTAACAGTACCTGTTCAAAAAAACTATACATATATTTATAAACTATATATGTATGTATGTTAACTTGTTGTTGCTCCAGAGTGCTGTTGTATTGTTTTGGTAAAATTACTTTAAAATAAAAGCTGCAATACACTAGTTTTTTACTTCATTGTTGAATTTGGCGCAAAAATCACGCGATTATTTTTTTTCAACTTTGCCCAGCCCGAGTAGAAACTATTATTTTTTTTCTAGTGTGGCGAGCATGGACCAATTCGACCTGGTTTTACATGAGAGAATCCTGTAAAGGCTGCTCTGGCTCTTTCTTCCTCTGTGCGCTCTGCAGGGGTCTCTCAGTGTGTTTGACACACACACACACACACACATACACTCACACACAAACACACAAGCAAACACATACACACACACAAACACACACCGGATCAATTAGGCTCCCACACACTGAGTAAGTCTAACAAATGTAACCGCTCTGGAAACTGATGGCAATTTACCAGTTTGAGTCAGAGAAGATAGATAAAGTGACTCAGAAGACGCACAGTGCCGGGTTGTTTTCTCCCCAGCGGATTGTTCTGGTGACGAGGCAGTACAATGACCAAAGTGTTTGTAGTGACACATAAAA
The DNA here is from genome assembly GCF_023055335.1 of Clinocottus analis. Lineage (NCBI taxonomy): Eukaryota > Metazoa > Chordata > Actinopteri > Perciformes > Cottidae > Clinocottus > Clinocottus analis. The sequence goes on along the minus strand of NW_027175931.1, from coordinate 18,413,104 downwards.
CGGCACCTTTTCCACCGCTAGGTGTAAGAATGAACACTGGTGTCACTCGGTAGCGCCATCAGGGGGCGGGGCTGTCCACGGCTATTCTGATGCAGTTGCTGGCCCCCGTCGTGACTCACATGTGCATTTCATGTACAGGCGTTTATCCCCTTAAAGCTATACATTTGTCTTTTTAAGGGAAAAGTACCACACCTACTGGAAGAGAAATGACTCACCAACACGTGATTAGGGCCATGTACTCTCTCATTATTTCCTGTCACATATTTACTGAATGGACTTTTTTTTACCCACCTTTGTTAATCCTTATTGATATTAAAATGAGCAAGATGCCATATCCGGTTAGCATAAGAACAACAAAACAAAGCAAACTCCATTTGATGGGGATAATTCTGTTGGAGAGGTTTGGGGTCCTTTTCTAAATGTACAAAAGCTCTTTCCAAAATGACTTTTTACCCGCTATTACAAACACACACTTTGGTATCCTGGAGTACAAACTCAAAGGCAGCTGGATTGACTGTTGAAGTCTTTGACTTTGACTTGTGCTCCTCCAGATCTCTAGATGTCTGAGGCTCTTGATTGCCGGACTCTGGTGCCTGCCGAGGCCGGCCAAAGGAAAGCTTTGCACTAACAGTCCATTCTCATGCAGCTCTCAGCCGGGAACGATGTTTGTTCCAACGTTGGACGACAGCCAAACAATTTCTTGTTCAGTTAATCATGCTCTAATCAGAATTACCCTAAGCTTTGTGAGTTATTCTGTAAAAAGGGATATAGCTGGCTCATAAACATCAGCTTGCACCAGAGCCTAGTGGCTACGGTCTCATTACCAAGCAGCCGTCACTGAACACAATCAGCATTTCAACAACCCGGCCAAAGAGAAATGCCGTTTTTCAACAGGAGGGGGGTGAGGTACAACTAATTCCACATTTACACTGCCCGGAGCCAAAACACATCGTCACTGTCCTCAGGCCAGTTTGAGCAATCTGATCGGCACCGGTAATGTGTGTGTGTGTGTGGCACAACTACAATGTGATTTATTACTGTCAATTGTGAGATGTTAAGCATCCATCTCAGAAATGAAAGAATCCTGCAGGCAGCCAAGTATTTAACAGATTTATTTTAGCGTTCAGCAACCAATTAGCCATGGGTCCCGTCATGTAAAGCCAGTGAGCTGCTCCGTTTCATCGATTCCAGCTGCGTCTACTTTGCTCATGTGAAGTCGGTCGTGCGTTACGGTTTCATGCTGCAGTTTCTCAATTTGCTAATTGTGAAGTTTCTGACAAGCAGGATTGTGTTTTTTTATGGAGGGGTAATCAATAGGCTTAGCTGTTGTCAAAAAATGTGAAAACAAATCCATCATACACATTTTTTTTTTAAAAATACATTCTATCATCAGAACAGGAATCAGCTGAAGCCGCAAAAAAAATGAGTTCATTCATTTGTTTCATTCCATCGAGCAGCACCAAATCAAAGGGCGGCTGATGTAACGTCACATCGAGTGGTTTCTCTGAAGAAGCCCCCAAGAACAACGCGGATGTTAAGCCAGGTGTCCTCTGCATTGTTAGAGCACCCAAATGTGAGTTGAAGATGGACACAATGTCTCTTTCTGATACTCTTTCTGATGGCTTTTCCAATGCTGCTCCTCAGTGAAACCTGACTTTGAACTAAACAAATCCTAATATAAAATGACACAAGCTGAAACAATCTCTAATTTCCACACTCGAGCAAAGCCAGTGGCTGTTAAGAAACGATGGAGCAGCACAGTTGACAGAAGCAGAATTGGTCAATTCAGTAGAGCCAAAGAAGCCATTTAGAAATTGAGAATATTTAACACATCTCGTCAATATTGTCCGTGTTCGTTTGTGATCATTTAAAGTAATAGCGAGGACAGGAGGTCCAAATGTAGCACAGAGTCCAAAGGGAAAGTAGCTTCTTCTTCTACCAGCGTGTGTGGTGCGGAGAGAGAGAAGAGAGAGAGACAAACAGAGAGACAGAGTCTTATCTGAGTGGATAAAGACTGTTAAAGGACCGGGCTAGCTAGCTGCCAAGCCAGCTGGCCAGAGCAGAAACAGACAGAAAGGCATGAGGAACTAATGGGGAGAAAATAAGTTAGAATACATGTAATGTATTTGAGAAAACCAATTACATCATAAGATAGATATAACTTGTAATTATTTACAGCTATACCTTTCTGATTTTATTTAGGCCAGCAGAAAAGCCACTGCTAAACACTTTCAAAACATTGTATTTGTCAATTTTCTTTCATATTGTGGCATTATTAATGAATTATGTGTTATTGATTTATTCATTCATTCAACAACAACCATATATATGCAAGCCAAACCAGTTTGAACTTTGACTTTGAACCTCAGAGACCCAAAATGTGACTGCTGGGATCCAGAAATATTTTTAAACGACGGCCCACTCTTTCAGGTAGACTCATGTTTTTATGTCAATGTTCAACCTCACAAGGGGCAATAACCAGAAGAAGAAGAAGAAAAAAAAATCCAACAACACTTCCTTGAAATATATGTCAGGGCATTCAACCATGCAACAACATTATGCCCTCTTAAGAAGACGAGTACTCTGATGTGTGCTTAAAAGGAGACCTCTGGTAAATCCACAAGCAGTACCAACAGCCAGGGCAATAAAAAGTTACATATTTCATGAATTGTCAGTGTGCTTGTTCCTGCATTTATATTCAAAATGTAAATAAAGAAAGGATGAAGAGGAGGAGGAGGAGGATTTCAGATTGACACGTTTGGCAGACTAATAGCTCATACTGCCAATAATATGAATCTGAGCAATGCATTTAAATATATTTACACTCAGGATGTAAACGTGATGTTAATGCAAACAGTGCACGAAAGAGGGCAGGCATTAGCAGCGTATTGTACATTTATGACTTAATGAACTCTTCAAAGTCACACAGCTCGCTCTTGAATGGACCAACACTGCTTTTTAGGGCTCACTATGATTCAAACGTGGAAGTTTTGACGACGGGAAAAGCTTTTTCTTGACTTTCCCCGTATACATGTTCTTTGAAAACCTACTTTCCACGACACTAACATGATCCGGTGGCACGCGCAGGCTGCCACCTGCCACATGCCACCTGCAGCGCGCGCTCTAATGCCCCGGGGGAGTTAATTAGCTTACCTTGAAAAATCCATATTAACATCAGCGTGGCTCGAAGTCTTGTCTTCACCTCCATGGCGCAACATCCACCGGCCGCTCCAGCACACGGGGAGCTCCTTTTTAAAAAAAGAAAGAAAAAAAAAAGTTGACAGCTAAACACCGTCCTCGCTCCTCAACCGCGGCTTAATGGTCTTCTGGTGACAATTAACTGTCCGCAGTTAAACCGGCGCGGCAACGTGAGCAGATGACGCGTCCCCTCCGCCCTGCAGGCCGCCTACAGACAGCGGCTGACATCGCAGAGCGCGCGGGCAGCTCTGCTAGCCTTCACTTCGCAAACCTCCGGGAGCATTCAGGTTTTCTTTTCCTCTTTCCCTTTTTTTTAACTCTATGTTTGGTCCGACCTGCTTCACTTCTGCAGCTTGAGTGCGTCTCTCTCTCTCTCTCTCTCTCTCTCTCTCTCTCTCCCTCTCTCTCCCTCTCTCTCTCTCTCTCTGTGGAGCTTATCGACCTGAACGAGCTGCTCGGTGACGCCCCCTGGCAACAAAACCTCGACTGCACAAATAAATGCTCTTTAATAGGCTGTTAAACGGTTAACGAGGTTAATAGACAAGAGTCCAACCAATCGCAGCATGGTATTGACGGTGGGCGTGGTTGTGCCAAAAGTTCTGTAATACAATTGTTGAGTTTCTGGACTCTTTTTACCCTACGCTGTTTTCTGTCAATTATATTGGCAGACATCTTCTCTAAATATGTTTGAAGTTTGCATAGTTTCTGTGAATTATGTGTGTACAAAACTCTCTCACCTAAAATTACAGTACTGCAGTACTCTCAGAACCAGAACCATTTATTGTAATGTATGTTAATCTACATACAAGTACTGTGTCATGGCGGGTGGTGCATAACATTAAACATTAAGCAATGCAAGAAATGGGAGCATGTTTAAATTAAAAACATATAAATTAAAATAAAGTGCTCAGACAAACTTTACTTTAAGGTGAAATGTAAGTGTGATGTAAAGTGTATAAGTGCAATAGGTGTAGTTGTACTGCATATATTTGAACAAACATCAACAATTGACTAAATGACATATTGTAAAAGAAAGACTTTTGATGTAATGATGAAAGACTTAAAAAGTTTTAGATTAAAAGTTGATCTAATACTTAACCTTAACTGAAGTCAATGACATATTTTTATCTTTTGTTTGTTGCTTTTACATTCGGGTGCGCTAAAGAGAGGATATTGTACATCCAAATTGTGTATTAGTCATTGTTCTGGAGATGACTGTACTTTGGTTTTACTGAAAGCAAGTGCAGTGTTGGAAAGTGTCAACAAGTGACCACAAAAAGAAATAAAATAGGTTACACTGTTTCCTCTCTTAACAATGTGTTTGCAGCTTTAAAGTTAGTTTCACAATGTGAAAGTGTTTTGTGTCTGCAGGTGCGTCTTTCTGTTCAGTCCAAGTCCAAATCTTTCATCGTGTGTGGGGTAATGTTTTTTTGTGTGTTTTCCCTGTGTGATAGTCTCACACATCCCTGCACAGGGCATTTAAAATGAAAATAAGTGTGTTCACTTGCTCTTATCCACTTCTACATCACTGCAACAAAATGTAAACCATTAAACCTGTTTTATGTTATTTTGTTCTGTCCAACAATCTATAAAAAAAAAGAGCACTGACATCATCACATATTAGGCTGATATGGCAAACTCGTGAGCAAACGCTTGACAGCAGATGTAGAGGAAGATGTGGAGTGTTTCTGGTCTTCGGATCAATGTAAGTCCTTTTAGCTCAGTTTTGGTCTCCACCAACTCCTGAAGGAAGTTTAACTGCTCTACAGTGTTCACCAGCTGGACTCTAACTTTGTGTGTCCATCGTTTGGCACTGAGTGGTTAGTTCACAGTGAATCTCTAGAGGTTTTCCTTTTTAAACTGCTTCTGGACTGCTGAAGAGAGAAGTGAGACTGAACCAAAACCATGAAATGAAAGACGCTGAAACGCTCTGTTGAGCTGAGGGGAACAGAAGAGTCTGATGGTGCTGATTACATTCTTAAATTGATAGTGGACTTGCTTGTTTGGGGGCTTTTTTTTTTTAAATGCCCTTAACCCGCTCTGCTAGAAACAGTGAAACACAGTAAAACAGTGAGAAAAGGAAAGGTCTGTTTTGTCTGTGACTTTGAAGTCAGCATCAAGGTGAACACATCTGTGTTGATGGTGGCTTTGATGTGACTCTTTTACAGGCAAATAGTGCATCCTATTTCATCTGCAAACATTGAAATAACGAAAAACTCCCCCCAAACTACTCTCAAGTACACTTAGTTCCATATCGATATAACGTCAACTCAATTATCGTGCATTGCCTGATATATATTACAGGAGCAGTTGCAGGTGGAAATCTCACAGGAACAAACCGCTCAGCCACTTAAACAAGAGAACAGGAGACGCTGTGGGGTTTTACATTGTCATGTCCTTCCTGGGTCCCAGCTCGGCTCGAAATAAATGGGTTGTCGGGTGAAATATTAATGTGGGTCGATGTGTTGGATTTTTAATGCCATATAATGGATTTCTTTACATGATATTAACACTTCACGTGTTTTCTGAGAGCACTGCCTGTGAACCTTTGCATGCACTGAAGTTCCCAATTAAATACCATGACATTTTGTTGGTTATTTTGTTTTATTTAATGTGATTAAATGTTATAATCCTGATTCCTTCATGTTGCTCTTAAATTGTTGAACTTTCATCTATTGTTATCAGATTTTAGACCTGGTATTTTTTTTCTAATAAGGGTTCTTATACTACTGGGTGCCTTACTGTGAGAAAGATAATTACAGTAGTATCAGCTCAATGTTTAGGAGGAAATTACACTGTACTCTCTTTATTTATAATGACTGATTGCCTATATTAATTGTAGAGTGCAGTTAAATAATATATCTGGATACTAGAGCAGAAAAATAGGGGAAAAGGGGTATCAGCGTTGATATTGCACATTTTTTAATAGTATTATTTTAATTAGGAATCAGGATGTATTTACAAATACAATCCCTGAGGGAAACTCTTACATTACAGGACTGTGGTATGAGACCTCAGTGGTATGCTTGGAAATAATATATATGAAAATAAAGACTCTTTTCTGTCAGGTCGAAGTACCTCCAGCTACTAAGCTGCACAGTGATCAAGTCCAGCTCTGAAGAAATGATGCAAAACAAACACTCTGACAGTTTCTCCTGCTTTCTTCATAATGGAAGTGCAATCGACTCACCCTTGAAACAGAAGACACTTTTTCTACTTTGGAGCAGTTTTGTGTGTAATAAAACTAAAACTGCAGCTGGAGATCCCCTGTGTGTATCAAAGTATGACTTTTACGTCTATGGTTGTGTGCAAAAAATGTGTAAATCTTGTGTGTAAGAAATTGGATGTCACTGCGAGATGTGAATAATTGATCGCTTAAGTGTGAAAGAGGCAGCGATATGAAACTGCACAGCTCGCATGTTCAAGCCTCTCCGACCCTGTGACGCATTTAATAAGCTACATTTCCAGCAGGTCAGGTATATTTTACAAAGCAAAAATGTGACAAAATACTTCACCACCGGCCCTTTCATGCGAGTATGCACGTGATTTACAACTGCACAAAAGCGATAAGAAACGTCTCCGTGCTAGACTTCTTCAGTATCTCTGTGATTTGTGTCACTTTCAGCAGCTATCGATATGAGGAAAAACACTCCCTGCAGTCTTCCTGAATACATTCATTGTTAAAGTTCACGGAGATGCTGTTATCTTGCTGCCAGCTGCAGGAAGATGTGGTTAGCCTTGAAAGTCTACCTCTAGAATATCATGACTAGACTTTCTACTTGTTGCACTTTGCTGCACTGTATTTTACTCTGAGTGAAGACATCAACATGATGGATTACTGTTATTTAAAGAAAGGGCAAAGAAATACAATTAATTTTATTCTTTCATGCCATCTAGTGGTCGACACCTGAAGCACTGGTTCTCGACCTGCTTGTCTATTTTTATTTTTAAGGGTTGGTGTGCTGCAGGTAATAAAAAAAACACACCGTGGAACAGGTCAGCAGTCCCTCACAGGGCTAATCCAGAATGACAGACACTCGTTCACACTCTTGCTTGTGTACCTGTTGGCAGCTTTAGTCCTCTCTCTTGACCTGTGTGGCTTTGGACAGAGGGAGGAAACACCCAGAGGAGAAATCCATGTGAGAGCACGAGAACCTGCAATGTCCTCTTGGAAAAGGCCACAGTGGAGAATCAAACATGTGATGTTATTGTTAATTAACAGCAACTATGTTTCCAGAGAGTATTGCTGTTTAAAATGAGAAAGGGATAGATGAGAAGAAGAGAATCTTTATATAAAGAAACACAAATGAAGTATGCTATTAAATGCTATAGGGGTTAGATCATTTATTTTCATGTCATTTAAGCTTCATTTCTGCTGCTTTTTAAAGGATAATGCTGCTATAACTTTATACTTATATCCTTGCCGATCAAATCCCAAAGCTAATGTCTCTCACTCACAATGTCTGTTCTGTTTGAAACGGCAAGTATGCATAGTGTGTGACCTCAATAACCTCAATAATCAGGTCCATATTTAGAGAAATGTATGCATGGAAGAATGCAATTGCTGATAAGAATTTAAATGGAGCCGTATCTCCAGGAAAAGCGTCATTATTTGTCACTCTTAGCTCTGTTGTCGCCACTTGTCTGTTGGCTCCATACATCATATGGGTGTTGAACCAACACAACTTTTGTATGAATCCTAATGTTTAAAAAAAATACTGCAGAGGTCAAAACTCCATAAACGTGATTGTTCAGTATCGCAATAATGTTGTGCTCCAAGCTACACATTCATGCTGATGTTTTGAGTTCTCCTTGCACATCGCAGTAGGAAAACTTGTTCATGTTGAGAGTCAGCTACACTTCTGTCTGTGTGAAGTGGCGCTGAAAGCTAATTTATTTGTCACAACACTAGCGTACTTTGGTTAAGCACTGGTTTAGCATGTTCCCCCATTTAGCTCAGCATGTTAGCATGCTAATATTTGCTCATTACAATATGAAGCTCAGCTGAGGCTGATGGGAATGTCATTGGTTTGTCGTGACTAAAAATACCAAATATATCAGGCTGCATTTCGGGAAAATGTATAAAATGAGGAACAAGAAGTCTACAGTGTTTTCATCTGAAGTAACAGTCCCGCTACACTGTAAGCAAAGTACTGTCTCGGCTTTAAACATTTAACTTTCCGCTCAGTGAGCACCCCCCAAGCACAAAAATGTTGGGTTTGATACTCCTATACTGAGAGCGAACATGTGTCTTTTAAGATACTTGGTATGAAATTCAAGGAGACAATTAGGCGTTTCAGAGTCAAATTAATGTTTTAGAACATTTTATGCTCCACATTAAACACAAACACTCAAAAAGGAGATACCAGAGCAAATGTGGTGACGAAAGTGCTCTCTGAAAGCATGCAAAATCTAATTTAAAGTACATGTTCATGTCTTTGACTTATTCTGTCCTGCAGTGTTATATTCTGTGCATATCACGCCTTAATTTGAATACCTTTGCCAAATTTGACAGCACATCTAGTATAAATGTTCGTGAAACAGCGTTTAATTAGTTTAAGTTTGCTGATAGACAAGCTGGTTTACATTGATAAGTGTTTTCTGACAAACTCCCCTCACCACACTGCCATTTCCTTTGAAAAAGTATGCATGAAGGTCATAAGGTTTTTTTTTGGAAGGATGTGAGTAATTATGAAGGTTGACATTTGGATAAATGACATCAAAAATCCACCTACACCAAATCTGAGCGAACGTAGTAACTTCAGTGACCTCTTCAATAAACCCTGTCTCTTGGTGAATACAGCAGCCGGGCCTGAAGCTACGCTGTAATCTCGCATGGGACATATTTGACACCGACGCAACGAAAAACCAGTAGCGTGGCAGGTAAGCAAAATAAAACAAAAGTAAGTGAGCGATTTTGAAAATGCCAAAGAAATAAAAAGCATCCATCATTTCTGCACCCAATAAAGTACCCGCATTTCATTTAAATGCAATGTTCTCTCTTGAAATATCAAAGTTTATGGGCGATCAGAGTGCTCACAGTGAAATCGGAGCTATTAGTTTGCTGTGGACACTGACTGCTTCCTTCCTGCGTTTCCATTAAAAATGTAGGACTCACACTGACACGCTCATTTTGTGCAGCAGCGGAGCGCTTTGACAGACGGGCCGGTAAATAATCTCACAGGCTATACTTGAGAGAGTGTGTGTATGTGTGTGCGTGTGTGCGTGTGTGTGATGTTGGACGTGCGCCACGTCTTTGCCGATATGAGCCCTCTGCGTGATGGGCCTGCTGCCATTCATCACTCTTTACCTTCATTACAAGGAAGATGAGATTTGGAATATGCGCATAAAGAATATGAAGATGACCTTGTGCTCGTTTGTTTCATTCTTTTTTTTTCTTCTTCTTCTCAATTCTGCTTGTGCAGCACAAAACCACTTATGACACAATCATGAACTGTTCTCCATGAGCTTGAATCTTTGTTCTCGATAATTATTTTTAGTCAGAAGTAAACCATCCTCGCAGGCTGCTGTGTGATGTGACTCAGCAAGATCATCAGCTGTAACTCTGCACCATCCTCGGCCTGTTTCTCCTCCAGAGTCATTCTGATTTAATTCTTAATTGGCAATTTGCTTCACGCCAGCATTGCATCTGTTTTATGCTTTCTACGTGGATGTTGCGGACGACAACTGTTTTAGTAGCTCAGCGCGAGAAAGAGCCTCAAACCGAACAACTGTCACGCGAGGAGTTTTATTTCCAACCATCTAAAACTCGCCATCCTAAAACCGAACCGAGGTCTCTCTGAGAGCAAAGTCTTTTCTTCTGTAACTGGGTCAGGATTTACAGACAACAAAACAAGCTTGAGAAGATGGTAAAGATTTCACAAATTACAGCTGAGCCGAGCCAATATCATTGTACAGCTCAGGCGAGACTCTTTCTTCTTCTTCTTCTTTTTAATAACAGCCTGGAGAGGGATGCTCCGACTGTCACCGATTCCATTCAGAAGACGGCGACAACAAGCTGAGAGAGAGAATGAAGAATAAAAATATGATACCTAAGGACAAAAGGATGTTCTGCTGCTCATGTTGATATCATTCTGCACGTTATGAAACAGTGATGCAACACAGATGCTGCTGCAGCAACATTCACTCCGCCTGAGCTGCTGCGCAGTTTTGAGGATGATCATTCTATGTCGCTCTATTTTGAGATAAGATCAAGATAAGATAGCGATTTGAGGTTACAAGTTTGTCACCTCTGTCTCTCATTTCAGATACTTCACTTCCTGCCCTCGTGTGTTTCCTGCCTGTGTGTTGATTGTCGCCTGACTGTTTACACCTGTCTCTAGTTAGCTTGTGTCTTTAGTCGGTGACCTCCCATTGTCTTCTCACTTTTCTTGAGCTTATCAGCTGTAAGGTTTTTATTGATTCATCTTTTGAACGTGTCTTTGCTTTGGACCTGGGTGTCAGTTGATGACCTTCTTTTATTAAACCTCTCAGTCTATCAAGTTGTGTTATTTAGTCCTTTGTTGGCTATCAGTGTGTTTCTGATACTGGAGAGATGCATGAAAGAGGAACTGGCCAAATTGTGTCTATTTAGTTTATAATGGTTTTGTAGCGCTGCCACTACCTATTAATAAAAGTACAAAAATAAGTCAGTTGTAGTGAAATAAAACAGTTCATGAAACACAATGCAAACAATTATGCCTCAAAACTGACTCTCATTTCTGATCAAATAAGACTGGTCATAGCAGCGTTACTGTTTTTGTATTGATACTGAAATCCATGTTTGGTTTTGGCAAAGATAATACATGTTTTCTAACAATACCCTCATGGTATTCATTCTAAACCAGCCAGTGAGCCAAGCAGATAGTCCACAGATGGGAAGGCTGACCCGGTGATTTTGTTTTGATTGTTGTAGTTTTTTTTGCCATTTACTTTGTCCTCTAAAATATTAGTTGCTTAATCCAGTTTACCTGCTTCTGTTACTTCTGAAGAAGCGTTGCTTCTGTAACAAAAATTCCTTTCCTTAATCTGTGTGATGAATGATTGTGCCAAGATAAATACTAAAATCCAAATCTTCATGTTTTTATGGCGGCACAAATCAAATAACTTGAATTTGACAGTTAGGGCTCTTGGGAAAATTGTGGTGGGTACTTTCTCTAGTTTCGGAAATGTTATGGCCCAAAAAAAAGGTAATTCAAATCATTGTTTTCATATGTACATTGTTTTAATGCACTTGTGTAACGGAGTTAAAAACACATTCAACAAGTCCGTTACACTTGGATTTGTCTAGATGGTGTTTGTAGTTGTTCCTGATGTTTTCTACTCATTTCTAAGGAGCAGACATTTAACATCTGGTGTGAGCACGGTGGCCAACAGACTAAAACCTCATGTAAAACATGTGTCATTGCTGCCACTTCTGCTGACTCGTGTGTCTCTGATAAGATGTGCAGTTCTGACATCAGACCAGCAGAGGACTCCCCGGAGCCTCGACTGTAGTCAGCTGCTGCTCTGAAAACTGACTTGATTTTAAAAATGACTCTCTCCCCCCCTTTGTCATTCGCTCTTTTCAATACTCCTTTCATAAGCGTTGCTGGATAAGGTCATCGCAGATGAAACCAGCCCATGTTACATGGAAGTACAAAACAAGAGGACTGTTGCAATGCAAACTTGAAAAGTAAGCCCGATATGTTCCTTCCATGAACATTAGTCAGAGGCCAGACTTGTAATGTAATACTGCAGGATAGATAAATGGGCTCTTGAGAGCAAGAGGCAATTACATAAGAGATCTATTTGTACTGAGCAATCAGTGGCTGAAGATGTGGAAACCGAGAGGCTTTTTTCCCTCCTCTCCTCTTCATTTCTGCATCGTTTAAAGTGGAGCTTGTCTCATCCAATCTCAACGGTTCCCAGTCCCACAAAACAAGTAAGATTTTAATTCCCATGAAATGAATTTTCTCCTGAAACAACACACAGAACTATCAACAGCGAACACAGCGGTCTGAAAATGCATACTTTATTGTGTGTAAGTAACAAAGACACGTACCATAGCAGTATCATCCCGACGTGACAAAGAGGGTTACTGACTCATTTAAAGTTGTGAATAAGCAGGCATACATAAGTAAATTGTGATTTACAGTGTTTGATATTCCTGTTTTTCCTTACTGCATCATGACAAGCATTTCATATAGCTTGACAATACTAAATGTAAATATGAAACCCATTTCTGGCTGAAAAAAAAAAGTTCGTCGAGATAATACAAGAAGTGATGAAACTAAAAATGTAAAATGTGGCTTCTTATTTCACAGTGTAAAGATAAGTCAGATTTGTACTGACTAAGCCTGAAGCAAAAGTCAGAAATATAGTACAAAACATGAACATTTTACTAGCAAAGTAAAAACTATAAGCTAAAAGTTCAAATTATGAGATAGTGAGTCATAATTTAATTCACAGGTAGAAAGTCAATTTAACATGTTTTGATCCTTACAAAATGAGCACGATAAGCCAGCAGAAGGCAGCACTTCTGAAACAACGTTCCTTCATGGAAATGGAGCATGAATCTGGAAAAAAAGGAGTCAAAGGAGTTGAGGGGAACTGTAATATTAATCACACAGTGGGTTGTACTGTAAGCAGCCCCGTGCAGGCTCATTGCTTTGGTTTATCAGATGCAGCAGTACTCAGGGCTCCAGGGCTCTTCCAACTCTCTGCACAGATCAGTGCATACAACTGTCAGACAATGTGACACCGCCATTTAAGAGCCTGAATAACAAGGGGCAGTGTGTGCTCCCTCTGCTGGCAAGGGTCCTGAAAAACAGTAAAAAAAAGTTAAGCCTTGAAGCCAAATGATGCAGCGATAGTAGCTGCTTACCTTCGCACTCTTGTGCATTGGATGTAAATGACTTGCTGCTCTTGCTCCTGCGCTGCTTTGGCACTCGGCCTATAAATAAAGTCCCCGGCCCTCCTGGCGATTTGAAGGTCCTTTGCACTCGGACGCGCACACATGCACACTTGCACACACACCACAGGGAAAAACAAAAGCCCTGCTCATGTGACAAATGAAATTGATGACAAGGTATGTTCTCAGGTCAACCGCTGAGACCCTCGGCCATGTAAAGAGAGGTAGCGCAATTGGAAACTGACGTATCACAGCTCTGGGAGTCTCTTTTCGGAAGGTTTGGGAGTTTTTTTGTTTTGTTTGACTGGTGCCGTGAGAGAGAGGCAATATGGAGTTTGTCATAATGAGATGGAGCCAGACGGGGATCAGAGACACATAAGGTCAGGGCCGGGGGGAGAGAGGCCAACAGCTGAATCTCACATTCTTCACCGCATCCCACCATCTGTACCACCTCCCTGTACTGTCAACACACACACACACACACACACACACACACACACACACAGTGTATTAATTAAAGGTACTGGTGGTGAGATATTGAAACATTGGATAGCGGCAGGCTAGCTGTTTCCCTCTGTTTCCGGACTACATGCTGCGCTAAGCTAACTGTCCCCGGACACCAGCTTCAGATTCAATGGGGGGGGGGATATTCAATTTTTTTTAACATCTATTTCGATTTGAGTTTATTTCTAAGAATATAATGAAATTACCGAAAATATCTGTTTGTCGTTCTTTCTGGCCCCTTCATAGGCAAAACAGTATAATCTGATTGATTTGCTTCTTTAATTCAAATGTTGGGTGTTTTGCAAGCAGGCATGTTTTATAGACAAATGCTGCAAACTCTTTCGAATGCCAAGATTTTATTGATAACGTATTGACACCTAGTTCCCTTGTGATTCATGGACAATAGAAATTGAGAACTGGACCTCTGAAAAACAATTGTGACGCACGACTCCTTCAATATCAAAACCGACAAGCAGAGGCACATTAAGTGATATCGGAGTGTCTACTGAGGACTTCTTTGAGGTAGGTGAAGTTGAAAAAACACCTTTTCCCATCTTACACCTCTGAGACTTCACTCTCGAGATGCTTCTATTTCATCCCCGTTAAGTCTTTGTGGCCCTTAATAAGCTACACACTTCCACCGAAGCCGAGATGGAAGCCATTGTGGAGCCCCTCTTTGTGTCACGCCTCGCAACAGACATCTGGAACCCTCTTCTGTTGCCCAATTTCCAGTCCCATTCAAGACGGACAAAGGAGAGCGGGCGTTAGACCGTCCAAAAGTCACTCTCCATCATGTTGGGCCCTCGCAGCTTGACATGGAGACAATGAGGTGGAGGGAGAAGAAGGGCCGGCACAGAGGAAGCGGCCTGGTCTGCGCTGGAGGAGGGGGGAAAGAGTGAAACAGAGATCATAACCCCCCCCCCCCCCAAGGGAGCTGTGTTTGTCCTCGGGAGGAGGACGGAGGCCTGGCACCAGAGGCCAGATTGTGATGGGAGGAGTGGGCGTGAATCAACAGCTGCTTGATAAATCAGAGTGGATGCTAAACAGCAGGACCGCAACGGTCTGGAGCGGTGAGGGTGCAGAGCGACCGTTGGCGTGCGTGCTCTCCATCGCCGTCGTCAGCAGCAGAGATGATGGTGACAATGGTGATGACACCCAGAAAGGGATGATGCTTGTGCTGAGCTGCAACTGTGCGGTGTGAATATAATACAAAATCGTCAGCACTTTGGAGTGTAAAGTTTATTTTAAACCTCACACATTTGCGTTTACTGAGAGGGGAAAAAAAGCAAATAATTTCAGAGGCATGCATGTGGAATATTCATCCTCTTTTTAACTGCTTATCTTATACTATGAATGTTCCCAAAACAACATAATCATGCTCGAAGCTACTGGAAGGAAGAATACAGATCACACTGGTACTAGTGTGAAGGAAAGGAAAACCTGTGTGGGACATAGATTATGCAAAACAAGTGTTGTGCTGTAAAAACACAACAAAAATATCTTGTGGCAGCCACGAAGAAGACAATCAATAGAAAATACAGCTTCTGGTGGCTGGATTATGTTAAAGAGAGATATGATAGAGAAAGCCTCACGTGATATGAGAATTCAGAAAATTTGGTTTAAATGGGCTAAAGGAAAAGAACACAACAAAAATAATATAATATATGAATAGTTAGACATAGAGACGAGATATGTTCTCTCACCGGCGCTTGATTCCTTTTGATGCAACATTATGCAAACAAATATTTAGGTATAAAGAAAATAAGAACAAATTACAGATATAAACTAGAGTGTAGCTTTACAAATAATGAAAAAATACCGAACCCCATGTACGCAAGCTATGGCTGCCATTAGTGTGAGTGCTCCGGAAAGAAAGCTCGACACAAGTGCAGTCCATTTACCATGATGCGGCGTTCACAGTTTTTCCAAAAAATACACGCTGTCGCTTTTGGACTTTGTTGACGTTTGCAATCGAGAGTTTTGATTATCAACTTTAACCTTTTCTTTAATTGAAAAAACTTAAACCCAAACGTTTAGCCTCAAAATCAGTGGTTTCCTCGGCCTTTGTGCCTCCCAGCTTGTGACCCCTTTTTGAGGCTGAAAAACACAGTATTCAAACCATTAAGTTAAAACATTGTTGTAAATATGTGATAAAAGAATACTGACGTAACCTTTTTGTTAATCCTGAGCTGGAAGCTAACAGGTGCTAACAGCGCTTACAGACTGTAACCATCAGCTAACGTGCTGTAAGCTACCAGCTCAGCTGTCGCCATGTTAAGTGCTGTGTGGAAGCTACATGCTACGATATTATATATATATATATATATATATATATATATATATATATATATATATATATATATATATATATATATATATATATATACACTCTCATCTCTCATTTAACACCTTACGGTACCAGTGAAACAGAAGTTCATCTTAAGCTTCGGTCATGTGAACGGCGTTAAGTCAAATCGCACTAAAACGCGGATGGCTAATTCCTTGTTGCTAAAATTAGCAGATTGATGAATGACTGGATGTCATATAATTGGTGGACATTGATTTGGAAGACGGGCTTACATGAGCATGCATCATTATGTCGTTTAACAGAAAGAAAAGATGCATGGAGGTTGATATAAAAATACAAAGAGATAGCAATCATTTAAAAATGTCTGTCATATGTTTGCAATATGACCATGGATGTGATTTTAAATGTTCAAAATAGCTATGTATTTCTAAAATATTGCATTTCATCTTCACTTTAAAGGACGTTTAGCTTTAATGTTTGTACAAATTAAATTTTCCAAATCCTCAAGAATGAATTCTCTTCATTTCCAGATACCTCTGTGACCGCCTATAACTTCAATAATAACCCTGACCCAGTTATAACGTTCATTTTTTTTTTCCCGGATCTCATTCCACTGCGAGGACTTTTTCCTCATTTAGCTCGAGATTTGCCAAACGCATCCGCTCCCGCACGCGCGCGCGCGCTCCCGCCCCGCAGACGTCGTCGCTGTCTCTTTAAAGGACTCACTCCTGGAGGTTGGCGTGGATTTGTTGCGGGCAGCAGGCAGTGCGGACGCAGCTCAGCTCGGCATGTGCGGCGCTTCATTCTCGCTCAAACTGACGCCGCGCAGACAGAGGAAGAGAGGAGGATTATTTTATTTATGACGGGGCTAAATATAGTTAAAGCTCTCTTTTTTTTGTGTTTGTTTTCAGCAGCAGCAGGGCATCTTGGAAAGAAGTCGGCGTGTATCTGTTTGTGTGTGTGTGTGAGTGTGTGTGTGAGTGTGTGTGTGTGTTTTGCGCGTGTGTGTGACCATGCGGGGATGAAGAAGTGCTGCTGCTGAGTTGTGTTATTTGGTGTCTCCGGGGCGCTGCTGCTGCTGCTGCTGCTGCTGTCATGGCTCTCTGGGAGTGACATGAAAGTTTTTTTGGTAAGATGATTTCACCTGCTTGAATATTCCAGTTGAGAATCAGACTCCTTAGACGGTGCAGTCTTCTTTGGTTTTGGTATTTTAAAACACAATCTGGGTGGGTTTTTTTGTTGCTGTTGTTTTTTTGTGTATTTTTTTGACTCGAGCTTTGATTTAATTGATAGTAAACTGTGAAGAAGCTGCAGATTTGGGACAGTGTGGAGATGAACTTTGGAAATCTACTCCTTGTGACTGTCTCATTCATCACGATTGCATCAGGTAAGATAGCATGTCTTTTAAAAGGGACACACACACACTCTCTCGCTCTCTCTCTCTCTCTCTCTCTCTCTCTCTCTCTCTCTCTCTCTCTCTCTCTCTCTCTCTCTCTCTCTCTCTCACACACACACATCCCATATGTGTGACTGCCTTCTCCTGTATTTTACTTGTGTGTATTCTGTCCCTCTGTGTGGATGTAAATGTGTTTAGCTGGATTTCCAACAATGTGTGTTGAATAAAGTAAAGTGGAAATGTCACACATGCATTCATTTGTAATATTTAAATGGAAAAAGATGCACGTTTTCCTCCCTGAGTGGCCCCCTGAGCACTGAGGTGGTCACGCTGGGAGCCCATTAGGCAGCAGGAGAGGTCAAAGGAGGCTCATCTGCAGCCGAAGTGAAACCATTTAACTGTCACTTTTAGCTCGGCTGCGAGCACATAAACTCTCAGGGATAATGTCATCGTCTGACAAGCCTCCACCTCCCCCCCAAAAATTGGTTTTGAGGATGCACACATATGATTATAAAATGCTTTTAAAAGCTCATTTTGATTACCTTTAGAGAAAGAGATTATATTTTTTTAACCATTGTTCTGATTACAGATTACATTGCTGAGCCTTCATCTAAACCCCAAATAAAAGCAGGGCTCAGAAAAAAACAATTTCTGAGAGTGCAGATGCTTTTTTTTCCCATCTCAGAGTAGTTAATGCAACTGTTGACAGTTTGTTGTGTGTTAAAGGTCTGATTGGCAGACAACCTCCTGCTGTATAACATTAGAGCCCCACTGATGCTGTATTTTTAAACAAAGACGTATATCGATATTTGAGAACAAATCTAAAAACTGGATATATATATATATCTATATATCTATATATCTATATATCTATATATCTATATATATATATATATATATATATATATATATATATATATATATATATATATATATATATATATATATATATATATATATATATATATCAGCTTGTATTCCTTTATCAACGCACCAACAAAGCAGTAAAGAAGACAATCGTCTTTTCAAATGTTCTACAAGGATTGAAGTGCACTCAGCGTGTTCGCTCAGCCTCAGTGATACATGTGGTGAGATGCAAGAAAACACCACATGGCACCTTTTTAAATGCGTTTGTTTGATTTTAACCTGCAATAAGTGTTTCTCCCTTTAGCTACTAAATGCTCCACTATGTTCACCAGCTATTGTCTCTGACTCTGCCTGCCTGCTGTTTGATGCTGAGCAGCTAGTGAACAAACTGTGTGTTTCTAAATTACCTTAAATGTATCTGTGTCATTTCAGCACGGCAATTTGTTGTCATTCATCGGCTAACGCACACCAATCGGTCGGAAATCAGATAATAACGGGTGATGTGTCAGTGGAGCTCGATTCTACATCTTCTTCTCCAGTGAGACTATAAGTCTACTCGCTCTGCTTCATTATTATAAACCGGGTGCCACCTCTCAACATTAAAAGCACTTTTCAACACCCACACCATCTGCCTACGTCCATTAATGTGGAGTGGGTATTTTCTCTCATTCCCACCTCTATTATACTGCACATACGCGTAGGGTAATGGATATTTATATAATACTTGAGAGAAGAGGATTTAAACAGGCTTCTTGACCTCTATTTTGGAATAAAGACCACATTGCTAGACTCCAGCGAGGTGGGGGTTTACTTTGTGTCCTCTCGGTCCTGTGTGCGTTATTCAGAGCTGAGCTATTTTATTTTCATTTTTCTTGACTGTTTTAATGTTTCCTTAACTGTTTTAAAATCTGCTTTTAATAGTTTAATGTGAAGCACTTTGAATCGCCTTGTTGCTGAAATGTGCTATACAAATAAACTTGCCTTGCCTCGCCTAAGACGACAACGGTCTTCTACACAAATTGCACTCGATTCAACACAGCAGCTCTTTCTCTCTCTCACAGAGCAAACCTCAATTAAGTCGGCATCAGTGTCAACCGTAATGCGTCTCATTGAAATGTCAGTTATCTTGAGCTGTGTTCAGACACAAGCGTGGAACTAATCAATGCTAAGCAACCCGTAGCTGTTGATTTGTGTCCACTCCGTCCTCCTGCTCATTACTTGGTGACAAATATGGCTGAAGGCTGACTAAAGCCTTTCGCAGTCCCTCTTGTTGAAACCACCGTGAATGATGAAACCACTGTGTACCTCATGCTTGAGTCATTTTTGCCGGATGTTGATGATGCCCCACTTCTGGTACAGTCGCTGATGACATCATTTAGAGATTAGATTACGGTCGAGGAAGACGGTTGCCAAACAAAGGCTCAAAAAGCCCCGACGTTGCCAGAAGAAAATCAAACCTGACTTCTTCGCTTTGAAATTCAGCTTGCTGTGGCAGGTTGTTGCCCTCCTGCAGAGATTACTTGGCAATGTCACAAGAAGTCCTTGAGTGTTTTTGGCTTTTTTAAGTATATAAATGAATTGAAATTGAAAAAGACACGAGTAAATCTCAGCAGACAGCCACCAGCCCCACAGATAAGCTGCCAGCCTTCTGCTCCAGTCTCACTTTAACGTGTAAAGATAGTCCGCCTATAGGCCGTTGTGTTTTTCACCAGATATCAAAGCAGCGAGCTCAGACGGGTCCAGCTTTTCGTGTGCGTTTCGCTTTGAGCCTGGCTGTCGCTAAAAGCCACTGAGATCTGAAGCACGAGGGAGACGTGCCCTCTTTCAGCTTTAGTTGTTTTCACACACTAGCGTGACGGCAGTACACTTCTGCCCCTGGGGGGGATCCAAGGTTGATATTTCGAAAAACGAACTAATGAAAGTGCTTCTTGTTATGCAACACCAACACTGAGAGCCAAGAAACGCCAAATATAGGCTGAATCAACAGGGCTTTCAAGACATGATCTTGTCACCCCTCTGCCCCCATCCCCCTAGCACTTAGCATGCGAACTATGTGTGATGAGGCAGAAATGTATAGACGCTGTGAGCAATTGTATGGGCGTGTGTTGAGTTTTCAATTAGGATGTTAATAGCTTAAAAGTCAATCGAGTCTCTCTGAGCTGCGTTCTTCACTAATGGGCTTCACTTGACCGCAGTCAGTTGCTTATTCTGATTTCCTTTGTGAATAAGAGGGAAAAAAGTCTCACAGATCACAAGCAACCATGACCATTACTACATCTAACCCCCCTGACACACATGTTTACATCACAACGAGGTTATGTAAAGTTCATGTAGGGAACAGCACCATACACACACACACACACACACACACACACACACACACACACAGCATAGGGTCTGTGGGCCGCTAGCAACGCTTCCTGCGTTACATCCAAATATAAAGTCGCTGTAGTCAGTATATTTATTCTAGAAATGTGTTGAATAACAATGTGAACCAGATCGCTTACCACTATTATAGTGTTTTCAACAAAAAGCTCTAAATCTCCACCGTACACAAAATGTTCACACCAGACAGAACACAGACACATGAGCAACTAGTAAACTAGTAAACTAGTTGCTCATACACGAGCATTTAGCAGCTAAAGACAACTCCAAATTATTATCATATTGCTCATTTCAAAGCTGGCTGTTTGCTAGCAGGTGATGATTGGTCAGTGCTGTTTTCACAACTTCTTTCAAACCTTCCTTAAAGTGGCCCAAAAACACCACCAAAAAACAATTATGCAGATTTAAAGCCAAGGAGCTCTTCAAATTTATACAAATAAATAAGATAAAGAGCTCCTCCAGCTGGGAACAAACACAGTTAATGTACAAATATTATAGAAAGTAGCTTTACAACACACACTATGGCCCTCAAATCAGGATGGGTTTAACACAGAGACCTATTTCATGTATATGTACGTAATATATATGACCAAGGCAATAAAGTTAAAATTTTAACAACATGGGGGTGAAAATGCATAAAATTGTTGGATCTGAACTTACTGTATTTCTGCGTCTCGTCCTGGCAGTCCTGTCCACGGCCTTCAGACCGCACAGGAGAGCGGTGACCGGCTTGACACTCGTCTGCGAAACCTTTTATTTTTCGACAGCTGAAGGTCGACTGCTTTTCACTCTTATGGATTCTCTTGACTCTCTTTGGCCGCTCGCGCTGAACGTCAGTGAGGTTATAGAAGTTAAGATGTGTTTAAAAGGCTTTTATTGATTCCTCCTCTCTGACAGGGCTCCGGCACAAAGATGTCGTGTGTTTCAGAACCACCGGGGCTTTACCAGCAATTTGTTTCGTAACACAACATTCAATGCAATTTCTTTTTTCTTTTTTTTTCTGGAATCAATACCTGTTGAATTGGAAAATTTGACCTCCAGTTTGGTCAAAACAAAATCTGTATTGTTGACGGCAAAAGCACACAGGAGGTGATCCTGCGTGCTTTTTAATACGCCGAGCTACATTTCGAATAAGTCAGACTCCAATCGCTTATCCTGATGTCTCCAAAATAGCACTTTCATAAAGTTGAATGTAAAATCTACTTTGAAAATATTCTCCTGCAACATATCGCTCACAGCTATGAATTTTAGGATTGGGGGGAAAAAAAACTTCCTGTGTTTATGTAATTTGCTCTGCAATGTCCGTGAAAGTAATTTCACACCAGAATACTTTTCACACAAATCAAATCGCACTTTAAATTACCACAGGTGCATGTATATCTCTGAAGACGCACTGCCAGCTCTAATGGGCCATGTTTATGATCTGACAGAAAACATACCTTCAGAGGTCCCCATTACTGCCCGAGATGTTTCTCTCTGTGGCACAAACAGGGAAAAGCAGATTTTCTTTTCGCTAAAAGGTGCTTTCGACCGATGCACCACAATCTTCCTGTCAGCAAGCGAGCGTTACTGTGAAAATATTCTTTCTTTCAAAGAAAATGTGCGGTTGACGCGTTCAAGGTGACGCACACTTGTCACAGGAGCAAGTTGTTGCTTGTCACTTTGGCTGTCTGAAGCTGTTATCTACTCTTTTCCTTTCTATTTCTCTTTTGACAATGCTATATATTATCCCTGTAAGACACGGCATCACAGTGATATTGTTGCATTGTAGCTTTAACTCTTCTAAGTACCCATTAATCATTCATAATAATCCACAATTTTGATGTCAAGGTAAAAAATCTGTTTCTCATACTGGGCCGGAGTGCAAAGTTTGTGAGGGCGTTAAAATTTCTTTTGACATTTCTTGAAGGCGTCTAATTCAAATGCACACACACTCGTGTACAATGAACACACACATTTTTTGTCACGGTGACATTCCTCCCATTCAAAGCATCTAAAAGCAAGCAGACGTTCACAGTATGTGCTGACACGCCGCGCACGAGGACAGCTGGATCTCATTAAGCTGGAGACGGAGCAGCCTTAGCCGATATATGTGTAATAAAAGAAGGAAAATTACCCATTGTTAATAGTTAATGATGTTGTTAATGTCAGATTTATGGTTTTATTGGGTGGTAGGAACAATGAGATGCTTATCAGTCAAAAAAAAACGATAAAGATTACAGTTCAAATGCATTAGAAGATGAAACCAAATCAGTTGTCTCAAGAGAGCCATGTGAGTGTTTGATGGGATCATACAGCGATAAGTAAAGACAGAACTTCCTTATACAAACGCTGCATAATTTATAGAATGAATGCAGGAAATCTTATTGAGATCAACACACACACACACACACACACGCACACGCACACACACACACACACAGTCACACTAATTAGAATGATCACATGTATTATTAAAAACATGAGCTAGTGAAACTGTAACATCCCTCAGAGGACTGAGTGTTCCTTCCTCTTACATTACATTGAAGCTGCAGTGATCTTTGTTTCATGTGAACAGTGGATGTGGCATGGGAAGGCGTCGTCCTGTAGGACTCTGCAGAAGGTTTTGGTGTCTTTCAGCTTATTGTTTGGGTGTTTATGGTCCACGTCTTCACTGTTATGTCTCACAGCTCTCACACAAATTTTTCTTTTGACAGGCAGCTGAAAAAGACTTAAGATGATAATCCTTATGATTTCAGTCCTGATTGATTTGCCGACACCCTAAATACTGATTAGTCCAGGGACAGTTATGGACAGCGAAACAAACTATGGCCATTTCATTAAAGACGTTGGTCAATATTTGTCATTTTTCCATGATTCTGTGTGCAACTGAGATCTGGTTTTCAGTTCCTGGAGGCATGAGTCTGAGATCAGGAAACTGGTGAAAAGTTTGAGGTGTCTGTTGCCCGCAGCGCTCTGTCTAACAGCTCACTGCGGCTGCTCCTTTTCCCTCCATTACTCCCTGAAATACTGCAAACCGATCTGCTGTCATATGTAATATAACAAAAAATGCAACGTGTCGGTCAGAACCAGGGTCACTGACCGACACGTTGCATTCCCTGTGATGACTTAATGTAAAGCTGCAGAAGTAGGAAATGCTGTTTTTGCATCAGCAGTAACTTACTGAAGCTTTTTTTTTTTCAAAATGAATGACAATCCTGCTCCATAACTGCCGAACGTATGTATATACATTGACAACTGTAATTATGTGTTCGCTGACAACCACTTAAAGGGGCATTCCACTTATTTAATTCATGATTTGCTCCCTGTGAGTCGGGCTCGTCAGCCTAACAGCTGTTTAATGTCTTGTGTGGCTTTGGAAGAGCTTTGCCAAATCTCAGGAATTAACCGCCATGATGTCTTAGTGATGTCACCTTGGCTTACAAGGTTATTTTATTGTCATTGCACAAAAGAGTTGCACAACAAAATGCAGATCTACAACAGAACGCCGGCGCTGAAAATAGTACGTGGAATTTAAAAGTCAAGAGTGCTTTAATGGGCATGGGGGGTATAATGAAAGACAGCATCAAGTTGCATTCTGGGAAGTGTTGAATCCAGTGTGTGTTGTTCCATTGCCTCAGTTGTAGTACCAGATATTGTGGATTTAGAAACAAACTTCATGGATCTGCAGCATTAAACCGCTGTAAGTAATCTCTTAAGAAGTCCACTCTCTCACAGTATTTTTTGTGATAAAATCCAGTTATGGGAGTGTTCAGAGTGATGTAACGGTGTCACATGAGCTGGGATTTGAATTCTTTTGCGTGCTTCATAACCACGGTTCACCAGCAGGACATCTCTCCGCCGTGGAGACGCGGCTTCAAAGTCAAAGCAAATTGTCTGTTGACAAACACAGTCAGATGTGTCAATGTTTACTCTTCATAGATACCACACAGATGGGAGAGAATATAATCTAAAAGAAAGTACATTATAATATCCTAAAGGATTAGCATGACAGGGCGAGCATGAAATGATTTACACTTTTTCTCTTTTCGTGAACAAAGTGTGTGTGTTTTTGTCGGGACTGGAGGTGCTATGGCACATTTTAATGGCTCGATTAATATTCATCCGGCATTAATGTTTTTGAGCCGTCCTGGTTTGTGACCCCGGGGCCTTTAGCTGAGCGCTCGGATCGCTCTTTAGATGTTTACTTCAGGTTTGTGCCATGATGGCGACTCCTGGCCCTGCGTGGATGAAATGAGTCCATGAAAAGACATAAATCTGCTTACAGCTGAAAAGTGCGGGTTTATCCTGATGCCTCAGATTAAAGTATAATGTAAATGACGCGTGTGCGACAACATGTATGTCATTGGGTTACTCCTCCTGAATGCTCCTCTACAATGATAATGAGGGATTTCATGCAGTCTCTAGATTATGTGCTGAAAATAAAGCCTCCGACGGAGCTGCACAATAATCAGTGGCACAGTGACCATTTCGTTTTCTTTCTTTTTTTCAGAGCGAGGGAGAGACCATCTGTTCTTAAAAGCAGCGGCATTTTAAAGTATTCATTTCTTCAACTGTAACACACCGTTAAAGACTGTTTTGGGTTTAAAAGCTCACCTAAGGATGTGAAGCGGCGTGCCTTTCTCCCACAGCTAAAGGGAACATAGTAATGGATGCCCAGAGAGAAGAATATGGGAGTGATCTATATCTCTGACTCATTTCTCTCGCCGTCTTTCTTCCCTTAAATGCGTAGGACTGCTTGTCTTATCGTCACCACTGCTGCAACAATCCTGATTGACACAAAGATTGCCTATTACCATATCACATGGCTGATTGAATCCTCTGTACAGGCTGTGTCTCGTGTGAAAACACTCTAAATACATTTATGCATTTATATAGATCTACGGCAATATAGAGTTACTGTGTTTTGCTTTTGTGCAGAATATAGGAAGAACAAATTAATATAATACGGAGTGACGTGAAAGGCGCATGTTACCCGTTTTGTTTCCCCTGAATTCCGAGTTGACCTTCAAAGAGAGATTACTCGTAATTTGACGCTTCGCTACACACACATTTATCTAACACACTGACGGTGTCTTCGCCCAGCAACCTCTCAGGGAAGACACAACAGACACTGTTCCCTTTTTTTGTTGTTGAAATGACTATTCTGTCACAAAGAGCTGATGTTTTATAAGACTGGCAGGTGGACAGATGTGTAGATAACATCCTCCGCCTCTTATCTCCACTCCACAGGGTCCAGGGCACGGTTTGAAGACAGCGCACCTCGGATTGCGGAGGACCCCTCCGATTTGATTGTCTCCAAGGGGGAGCCTGCCACCCTCAACTGCAAGGCAGAGGGCCGACCCGCTCCCGGTATCGAGTGGTATAAAGATGGCGAGCGCGTGGAGACGGACAAAGACGACCCCCGGTCTCACCGCATGCTCCTGCCCAGCGGCTCGCTCTTCTTCCTCCGCATCGTACACGGACGCCGGAGCAAACCGGACGAGGGCGTCTACACCTGTGTGGCCCGCAACTACCTGGGAGAGGCCATCAGTCGCAATGCCTCACTGGATGTTGCCAGTAAGGCTCTACATTATTGATAACTGTGTGTGTGTGTGTGTGTGTGTGTGTGTGTGTGTGTGTGTGTGTGTGTGTGTGTGTGTGTGTGTGTCTGTGTCTGTGTCTGTGTGTGTGTACAGGCTACGAATGCTTCACAGTTGTGTCCCAGATCTTTTCGCAGCCGTCTGGCAGCTTTACGGGGGTCCACTGGAGAGTTGGCCGTGCTTAAGAATAATTGTATGAAACAACCAGACGGCGGGGAAGCAACTCCCAAAAAGATGGAGCACACCACCCACACAATGTTGGTAGAGTTTAGGAATAAGGGATTGTCTCTGGATTTGTCCCTAATTTTAGAATGGTGTGACATAAACTTGTCTTTAGCCTTTTATGTGTCTATTAACTTCGTCAAATAATGAAATATGTGACTACATAGTTAACACGGATCATGGTAACAATCCTACGTAGGGATACACTGATCCCACTCCCAGTAGCGGGAGCATAACTTGGGCTTTGGGCGTCTGCCAATAACTAGAACCGATCTAATGCCAGTGATTAATGAAAGAGCTGCATGCCTCACTGTGTCGAGGTGACTGGGATCATTCTTTTATGAGACCACATCACACATGACTTAAACATTGCATTCCTATCAACGAAAGGGGTTATTGATGTTTATTATGTCTAATTAATAGTCCAAAACCCAAAAGATATAGTTGACTGTCAGATGTCCAATAACTGCAGCGCCTCATCATATCTGAGTAACTGGAACCATTCAATTTGTTGCGTTTCTTTTTGCCTTGATCGTGTCTTCAGACAACAAACTGCTGGTCGTATTAAGAAATTCTCTGTGGCAGAAACATTATCACCGGCTCACCTGTGAGTTCTCTCCATGTGCATCAACAAGTTTGTGTGCGCGAGCATGCACGTACGGCCGTGTGTTTCTTTGACTGTTGTCTGCTGCCGCTGCAGCGGGGGAGTGTGCGCGTTCTCCTATTGTGGAGAAAGTGCACTGAAGTAAAATGCTCCCACTCGGAGCCACGTCCATTATTTTCCCTCCTCGGTCGAGGACACGTGCCATTGTCTTTCTTCTCTCCTAATTGTTCCACAGTGGCTCGCCCCCAGGCTGAACTGCAGCTTCTCTTTGGCATGAGGAAATGGATTACTCACGAGGTTGATTGGTGGAAGAAGCATAACAGATTAGCAAGGTCGAACTGTCCTCGTTAAAAAAAACAACACAAAACAGCAATTTGAACACAGACGTATCTTCCCGAGGCTTTACTACAGGCGAGGGTGTGCGAGTGCTCGTGGCGAGCTGACCTTGTGTATGTAGCGCACATCCAGAAATAGGGATTCAGATATATACTGTATATTGGGAACCAACAAATGTCCAAGCTGGGAGAAGATATGATGCGTGTACTGTCATCCTGCCTCTTTTACGTCGTCGATAATGACATTTAGTGTTGTGTGCAGGAGGAGATTACTGTACAGTTACATTGGTAGAGGGATGATTCACCTGCAGGCACCGAGTGACTAACAGTATTAATAAGTGCCTGTTTTTGCTTCTAATCTTGTTGCCTCTGGCTGGAGAGTGCTTATGCCGAGACGGCATGGTGGTGGTCTCGGAGTCCCCCCTCCCCACTGCGTGAGGTTGGGCTGACTGTTGGGTAAATAGTGACCCAATTAGCTCTGGCAGGGAGGTTGGAGGCGAGGGGGGCAAAGGGAGGGGGAGGATGAACAGTGTTAATGAGAGGCCAGTTTTTAAGCTGGTGGTCTTGCAGAAATGTGTGTGTGTGTGTGTGTTGGTGTGTGTCTTCTAAGCAGCAGTCTGAGGGACAACAGGTGGGAGGAGGAGGAGGAAGAGCTCAAAACTCCCACTGAGCAGTAATTAATACGGATGCATCTGTTCGACTGGTCGTCCTGTTAGGAGTGCTGACACTAACCTGGTTTTAACCACATTAGTTACACATTAATTGCCAGCTGAATGGTGCATAATGAATTGTGCTGCATGATGACAACTTTTCTCCGCAGTGCACTTTACAGATTTCCACTTCGCTCGCTCCGGCTGTGCATGTCTGAGCCACAGGATGACGACGTTTTACCTTTTGAAAATCGTGTGCGAAAATCCTCCCGCTCGCATTTTATGTCCCAGCATGCCCCATTCAGACTATCTTTTGGCATAAAATACGTAATATCTTTCCAGTCTTGAACCGAACAACACTGTTTTTTGGACTGAAACTCCTTCCCAGCAGGACAAGACTTTGTTTTATTGTGATTTTCGATGCAGATTCTGATTTTTTAGGTCCTAATCTTTCCAAAAAGGTGTCTTATTGAGGCACTTTTGGGGAATCTGGCTCATATCATGCTGGATGTTGGAAGTGATCTTTTTTTGCAGGTGTACATTTTTTTCCCCAAAGACTTGAACAAATACATACAATAAACACAAGTATTGCAAGTCATTTGGGGTTCCCACCATGATTCAAACACAGGGGAAAAAGAGGTCTGGAGCAAAAACTGGTTTTCTGCGGGTTAACTGAACTATCGTCTGCAAGACTTGGTGAAGCCGTGCAGAATAAGGGTGTTATGGGTAAATGCAAATGGGATGCGGATGAGCCAGTGCAATCACCTCCAAACTCAACAAGTGCAGCCCCCCCAGCCACCCCCCCCCCCCCCGCGATTTATACGCCTGAGAAAGAAACACACTCGAGCGTGTCCAAACGACATCCGCGTACGTTTGCGCAACAGAAATCCGCTCAATCGCGGTTCCAGCTTTCTTGGTATGCGACAGAGCTTTTTGAATATTGTGGACACAAACTGTCACACCTTAATTGGATTAATAGGATCATATTGAGTCAAGCTGCAGACGGTGAAGAAGCAATGAACAATCTAAAAAGCAATGAGGCTTATCAGCACGTCCACAGGAGAAACTAATATTAAGGTTGGGTGTGTTTCAGTGAAGGAGGCGAAACACACCTGACTGACGGGCCGAGTGAGCTCTTTTGGATTTGTCCTCTTGTGGGAGCTGATGGAGACAATCCTGTTTCAACAAACTCAGTGTTAATGCTACACATGTCGTTGAGCTTGATTATCCAAGTGTACTCAACTCGTTTGATTTTTATCGCGAGTCGGACAAAACAAAGACATTCAGCCAGATGTGGCCCAAAACATCTGGTCACTGACAGTATGTTGAGGTGAACATGTTGACTGGTTGTGAATGTCACACATCTGTTAGCTTGAGCCGCAAACAGGGAAATGTGTGCCTTCTTGTCCACTTGTTCACCTGTCCTACTGCGCCTCAATAGACAGACGTGTGATCACGTTATTGTGTGACAGGTCGTGTTCGAAGACACCTGTTAGCATACGGCTAACTATCTGAGACGCTACTTCAGTCAAAGGAAGAACCCAAAGGAATCTTGGGCTAGAAATATGTGGGGATGTCTATTTGTAAGTAAAAAGAAAATGTAGCTGGAACAAATGTGTAAAAACATAAAAAGGATTCAAGAACTTGGATATATTTCCTCGTTCTATACACTCAGTCCATATTTGCTTCACGGCTGAGGTCCTTTTTTTTATGCTCAAATGCATTTTGTGCACCCCGAGGTCCACGCGGTGTGTGTTTTGTGTTGCACCCTTCTGGAGTACCTTCTAGTAAGAAGCACTCTTGCTCCAAAATGCCAGCAGCAATCCCTATTCTGTCTTTTTTTTTTATTTTTCCTCCCTTTTTTTATTGTAAGCTGCCAGGGATCGGCTGACTCGCCTGGGTGTTGAAAAAGACAGAATAATGAGCCGGTGGGAGCGGACTGGAATCCATTCCTCCAGTCGCTGAATTTTTTATTTTTTTTTTTGTATTTTAAAACAAAACAAAAAGGGGATTGAAACAGCAGTGGGGAATATTTCAAAATCATGAATGTAAATAAGTCTTCCAGTCTCGGCGAAGAGACGGTCACATGGTGCTGGCAGGATTAGAATAAAGTAGGACAAATAAAAAAATAAAACTTGTTTAAAAGGCTTTAGAGCCAGATGTTCCTCTTACTCCTGATGAGGGATTATGAAGGAATCAAAGTTCTGGTTGCAGATTGTTTCTTGGCTTCTTCTCCTCTACGTTAATGTTTCACTGGACATTGGATACATGTGATCCCCGATGAATACTGTTTATATGTGTAATTTAGAATGTATCCGTACTTGGATGTAAGAAAACTGTCGGCTGAAGTTTGACTGAAACCGGTCAAATCACCTCATCATGGTTTATGTGAGCGCTGCTAAAACTCAAGATTCAAAATGTTCTTACTGTCACATGCACAGATAACCGTTATTCTACACAATTTTGCTCGGTCCTCCTCACAGAACTCGCTGATGATGCAAAATGGGTTGCAATGTTTGTTTGTAATTGAAATACCATCACATTTTTGGCAAAATGGATGAATTCATGCCATGAGTTTCCCATAAAGACTATTTGTCTGCGAGTCTCTTCAACACAATCAGACAATGGATGGATTAAAGCAATCTCTCTCCTCTGTAGGCAAAGCATCCATTAACTGTGACAGGACAGCATCAATGGGATTAGACCACCTCCCTAACGGGTTTACTACTCTGAAATAAAAGAACAATAGGAGCCATGCAGCGGGTCGTCTCAGGCTCATGATAATGTGCACTTCTGCGGTCCTTTAACCTCTCTGTCCATTCACACATCTGTCCGGCCCACGCGCTCTCCTCTGCTCTGCCTGCTTCCCACACTCACTGTCGCCTAGTGTTTTGCACAAAAGCCTCTTTTCTTTTCCTGTCCTGTATGCCACACTCGCCCATCATGCTTCTTTCCTGGTGGGTATGTACATGCTCTTTGAACTGTTAAGTAATTCGCCCCGTGGCTGCTTGATTCTTGATCAAGTCGCATGCAATTAACAAATGTACAACACACATTTATCAGCCACGTCGTACACAAGTGTGAGGACCATACATAGAATATTTTCTTGTGATTAATCTGTCTTCCTCCCTCTGTTCATTTTTCCAAAAAAACACCAACAGATGGCCTTTCTGCGGTCCGAGAGCTCCTCTCCACTAAACACTACAGATAGACAGATAGATAGATAAATGTCACTTATAAATCAAGTGATGGATATTCTCCTGGAGATTAAATTGCATAATCTGGGTATCTCTGAAATATTAGTTATGAAAATGGATGAGCACTCTCTAATAGCTCCCACATAAACGCTGATGAATCCTCTGCAAGTCATTTAGCCCTGCTTTGCCATTATTTAAGCTCACAGGAAGTGCCTTGGGGGAAAAATGAAGATTTGTCTCTGAGGAGGCCGGGTCAACCCTCAGCTGCCCTGCAGGAACCGAGCTCTCCGTGTGAGCCCGGCGCGGGCGGACTGAAGCGAGAGCGCGGGGCCGGGTTTAGGAGATTATTTGGCAACCTATTATGTCTGAGAAGTTAAATTCGGGACAGTAGCCCCTCAGGAGGCGGAGGGAGGTCTTCGTCTTTGTGTTGCTGAGGAGATTGGTCGATTCTGTGGACGGATCATCATCGCGTACAAACATACGTGAGAAACTCTGTTTGGCGTGGCCTGCTTTTATGTCAGAGTGAGGACAGATCACATTAACTTGAACATAGCTTCAAAGAACATTTGCTCGCGCTGCACAGTGTTGGGGTGGGGGGATTGGGGAGGACTGGGGGGGTTAATGTAATGTCAGGAATATATTCTGCTCTCTGGCATGCGGTTCAAACCCCTGATGTGTCCCACTTTCTGTGACTCTATGCCCAGGAACGCTGGCTTTCAAATGCTAAAGGTGCGTGCGCGTGCGTGCAGTTCAGGGATTAACTCTCCGCCCATAACTTTTTCACTTCAGTCACCATGGCAGTAAAACAAAGGTCTCTAACCAGACGGAGGTCTAAAAATAATGCAATGCTTTCAATTAGCCCTTCAGCTCTGCAAAGCATTTGAAACAGGCAGCCAAGTGGACAGAGTTGAGTTATGTGGTGCACAGACCTTTTGGAGGAGAGCAAGTGTCTTGCTGGTTCTAGTGCACCCATACTTTTGCTATAGCTCCCTGCAAAAGCTCCTTAATGTTCCTGGTTTGTGAAGGTTTTAAAGGTCCTTCTCTCTGGCAGATGTTCACATTCTATATATGTACTAACAACCCTTTCAGTCAGGTTCCTCCTCCGCCTTTGACTATGAATAATAATAATAAGTAATAAAAAGATGAGTAGAGGTTAGAAGTTCTGAGCGAGTCTTTGTTTTATAAAGACTTTTCCTTATCCTAAATGTCATGGCATTAAGAATCTCACTCGGCAAGGAAAGTAACCTTCCACATCCGTTTTAATAAAGTTCAGTTCACCGTAAGAAGGTATGTGTGATTGATTAATTCATATCAACGAGTATGTTGAAGAAAAGGGCGTATAATGTACATATTCTCGGATATCGACTTCACGCCTGAGAGAAAACTGTCAGCCGCTTCACTTGGATTATTAAAATCATCGTGGATTACCCGAAACAATCACGGCAGTCGAATTAGTGAGGAATAATATTTTGTCTTTACAGCTGTGTTGAACGCATTGCAGATGGGATTGTCTTCAAGGCCAGTGGATCTGCATATTGATGCTGTATTAAAGGGCAGGGCAGCCATGTTCACACAAACCTGTCAGACACACTGAATTGATAATTAATATGGCTTGGATTTAATTATGTATTTAGGATAACTGACTTAGAATTAAATAATTCAAAGTTTAGTTGATTGAGTTCGGGGATTATATTAATGTCAGTAAATCCTACTACATATTACACCAATTGATTGTTTCCTGTTGCTCAGTAAATGTTTTTGCTCAACCAATGTATAGTTCACATGATTTACCTCTCGGTGTTAAAAAAAAGAAATAAAAAGGAAATAAACGTGGTCATGGATTTTTCTGGCTAAAATAGAAATGCAGCAGATTTTCTAATCTGTGTAAAATAATGCTAATACAGATTAAAACACTTTGCTTACGTAGTCTAATGCAAAAAGACAGGTAGTGTGGTAGTTTTGTTTCGCTACTTGTCACCAACCGTCATTTTTAAGAAGCTTCAAAACTCACAGGAGTTGACATTAAAGTCTCATGAACTCTGGTTAACGTCAGACCTTATTGCAGGCACTCAACCAAAAACTCCATGACTTTTAATTAAGGGACCCAGAAGTGCAAAAATACTAAACTCATTTCCAGGTGTTAGGAATAAATTCCTGCAGCACTCTATTACTGCATCGTATTTAAAAATTGTTCAAAATGTGATTGGTTGGAACGAGCAGGTTGACGTTGGTATGATCGTGATGTGATCTTCACTTGCAAAAGACAATTGTGTAGTAATTTCTTACATATAGCCTCATGTGTATTTGTTATGCTAACGTTACTTCTGTGATCAGGTTTCTCTGCCTTTAGCCTCATGTTGGACACGCGCGGTTCATTTCCTGCTACCTGTAACTCTGCTGTATCTTTACAATGGTGTTGGTTGCTGCTCGCTGCAGTTTCTCACTAAGTTGCCATGTGTTTTGTTAGCTAGCCAGCAGCTAAGACATGTGGTCAAATCTGCTGCGTACAAATAGACCTTTTAAACCGTATTTTTTTTTTAACGTTTCCAAGAGAGTTCACCCGTGATTAAGCTGTCATGACATCATAGCAACGTGTCTTCTACCCCCAGCGATGAAGAATTATCGATGACTTTGGCGAACATGAAGCCAGTTTGGCTGCAGCGTAAACTTCCTCAAACCAAAAACGATGCAGAGCCGCTGTTATTACTTTAAACTCAGATATTGTAGTTTGCAGCTTAATTTACCGTGTATGAATCTATTACTCACAATTATGGCTTGTTTTGTTGTTGTTATTATTACTTAATTTTCTGTGGCGGTAAAGGGCTTCCATACTTTAACATCCCTCAAACTCTGCTTTCCTTTTTTTTGGTCATAATTCTGACTTTCTTTTTTTTTAATCATAATTATGACCTTTTTTTGTAGCTGAGTTACTTTTCATTTACTTATTTGGTCATAACTATGACTTTTTTTGTGGTGGAAATGGGCTTCCATACTCGACAGATCTGCCAAGCTGTGTTATTGTTGGTGAGCTCTCATTGGAGGATTGCTTCTGGGGGCGGAGTTAAGTGATTGCTCAATTTATGACAGTGTGTAGATATTTAGTCCATTGCCATGGATCGTAGATTCACAGAAAAGCAGATGATCTTTCATCTTTGTATCTGGGAAATGACTGAAATATTCATGAAGGTGTAATAGGAGATTGTATTCATGGATTATGCAGGAATGATGCTTTTTAAGAATAAAAAGAAAAAGCCCGTAGGCTGTAGATGCAGGACGTGGTCCGCCATGAAGTGTAAGTATGTTTGAAAACGTGAGCCTGTCAGCACTTAAGTATTAGTTTCCATTGAACTGGAGGTCTCCTGAGAAGGCTCCAGTTCACAGTTCACACTGAGGCTTTTATCTGTCAATCACAGTGTAAGTTTAGAAGATATCAAAGGCCGCGGTGTCAAAGCCCTCTCGTCCTGTCGTCATCCACAGGGTTGCGACAGCGCAAACTTCAGGGGTGACATGAGGATAGATTTTCAGTTCAGAGTTGATTTTTGTCAAGTCTGAGTGTTTCAGATTTGTAGAAGCATTTAGATTTAGAGACACAATCCATTAATGCAGAGGCATTTTTTTCCGTCACACATTGGCTAAATTATGGATGTGCTGTTATTTGTTTACTGCATGTTGGACTGAGAGATGTTCATTATTCATCTGATTTGACAGGGGAGACAGCAGCAGAGTAGGACACAGGCCTGGGAAAACATTAAAACAGAGCGTAGTCTAACAAGGACCGTGCCAGGATTTGAGCAGTCATGCACATGCAAACACAGTAATTGACTTTCTCTCGATAAGCTTGTTTTCAGCCAATCCTTTGAAGGAAGATGGTTCACTCAAGAAAACAAGTTCAAATGATTGCCGAGACGAATATGTGTTTCTTTCTTTTGAGGATGCCGGCCATGTGTCTTTGCTGCCGCTCACCGATCTGCGGGTCTGATTTTGCTGGCTTTGTTTTGAGCGCATCAGACAGCCGCGGGTCTTCTGAAGCTAATTAGATTTCTTTGTCTTTTCTCCTCAGTCCTGAGAGATGATTTCCGGCAGGCCCCAAGCGACGTGGTGGTGGCCGCCGGGGAGCCAGCGGTGTTGGAGTGTTTGCCTCCACGCGGTCACCCCGAGCCCACCGTGTCCTGGAAACGCAACAACGCCAGAGTCAGCACCAAGGATGACCGCATCTCAGTGAGTTTAACACAAACACCGAACAGAGGACCGAGCAAGTGCAGCTTCCAATCCCCAGCCATTTAACCTCCCGACCTCCTGATGTCCAGCCAAGCATCAGCCACGTTCAATCCCAGTTCTACAAAAGCTCACTCATGTCTTCACTTGTCTATGAATCCATGGCTGAATTCCCAGTTAACTTGGACATTTAAACTCCCAGCTGCTTTAAGAAACAATGTGCCTTTTTTTAAATGAAAGTCTGTGACACGTTAGATTAACCTTAATAGTAACAAAGTAACCTTGGAAGGTAAGACGGAACGAATTGAGACACAGACAGTGTTGTCTTTTGTCTTTTATTGGGATTGTTTGACAATAAGAGAAATCAAGAATATTCCCATCTTTATCTTTTTAAGTGCACGTCAGCAGTGTACAAGGCCAAAGAATAGCTGGTCTTGTACACTGGCCTTTCAGTTCTCAACCTTGTGTCAGTGATGCACAAAGCATGTGTGCAAAGCAATTTTTGTTGAATAAAAGATGCACCACACAGCAGTGTGCCGGCATCGTCTGATTTTAATAAAGAATATACATGTATACAATTCAGTTGATGAACTTACACTTATGTTTCATTGAATGTTCATGAAGTAAGTATTTTCAAAGGATATCTGAATGGATGCTATTTTTAAATATATATATATATATATATATTCATCTCTCGTGTTCCCTGCAGTGCACCGCTCTAAAACATCAATCATGAGACATTTTCCTTCAGAGCTTCTTTATAAATGTCTTCAGCATTGCTGGGGAAAGTCATTTACATTAACAATAGTTTCAGCAGTTTCCATAATTAAATTCAGACCCCTTTGCTTTCTATGGCTTTTGCTGTAACTTCTGTTCTCTCCTCTCACGTGTAAAGAACAACCGGCCATCTCCCGTGGCTTTTGAAAGGCTTTTTTTTTTCTTTCTTTCTGGAGTTCTTTGAAAACCAAAGAGGACGTTTGAGAAAGATGATGTTCACATCCGTAATAGAGGAATGATGGAGGAAGTATTCAATCTTTTGATTCAGTAAATACAGCATTAAAAAACACTCTAACAGAAGAAAAGGTTTTGCATTGAAAGTCTTTAGTGAAAGAAATTATATATTACGATCAAAAGACCGTATTAAACATATTATTGTGTTCTCATTAGTGATGCATTAAAAGTGTAAGTAGCATTTTCCTCATAATTGTGTATGTAAAATACAAATCTTCAAAGTATCCATAGTTTTGAAAGAAATATAGTAGAGCCACAAGTCCAATATTTCACTTTGTAGTGTATTGTAGTAGAACTATTACCTAAACACGGAATAGGTATATATTTAAGGTACTTTACTTGCAAATTTCTAATTCCAATGCTCCAACTAGAAGACTAATCTCTTGAATGGTCACTGCTGTTTCCCAGATGCGAGGCGGTAAACTGATGATCTCTCACACCAGGAAGAGCGATGCTGGCATGTATGTGTGTGTGGGCACTAACATGGTTGGAGAGAGAGACAGCGACCCTGCAGAGCTGGTGGTCTACGGTGAGTGAGAGGCAGCAGCCTTTCGTCCTTTCGCGCGACATGAAATAGACGCGCTTGATGCCTTTTCTTCTCCCGCAGAGCGGCCTGTGTTGGTGCGCAGGCCGGTGAACCAGGTGGTCATGGAGGACGACGCCGTCGACTTCCTGTGCGAAGTCCACGGAGATCCCCCCCCCACTGTCCGATGGCGGCGAGAGGAAGGAGAGCTTCCTCGCGGGAGGTGAGAGAGACGGACATTAACCACAGACTGATGCACTCGCACCGTCTTACGAGGTTGAATAATAAATGCAGCTTCATCAGAGGAAAGTCAGTTTGATTATTAACGTGACCCAGAAATATGTGAAGTAATTGTTCATCAGTTCAAAGACGATTAAAAAGTTTGCATAATTCTCCTGTGACCAGTTTCATCCTTTTTTTCCTGTCTAGATTCAAAATAATGTAGATTTAGCTTTGGCTGTTAGACAATTACATTTGTTTCAATTTGCAGTGTAAGACTACTCTAAAACTTACCCTTATGAAACACTTACATAGAGCTGAGTGCTCACAGGCCAACATTATGTCGAGCTGAGGTTATGAATTATACATGCAGGTGTTCTACACTTTGTTTATTTATCTGATTAATTCATGTATTTTCTCCCTGTGGCGCTGCTCTACAACAGTTGTTGAATATATTGTCCCCTTATGGAGCTGACATTGATATAAAACCTAATGCCAAAACTGTCAATGAAATGTTGATTGAATGTAAAGAAGGAAACACTAAGTGGATTGTTTCAAAGAACAGCGCAATATTTTGGGAAATGAGCTTCTTTGCTTTAATTTCTGAGAAGATTGATACCGCTCTCATATATGTTGGGTTCATATGCAGCTACAGTCTGTTAGCTTAGCTTAGCATAAAAACAATGGCTATCCGGTTGCAAAGGTAACACTTCAGATCTTGTTTGTTAAACTATAAAAAAAACAAACTCAAATGTTAATTTGTGAGTTAAAGGTGGTTTGTTACCTTCAAACAGAGCGAGGCTAATGGTGTTAAAAAAAGGTAATCTGTGGCTTTACATGTTAAATGTTTCTTCTATTTCCATGCTAAGCTAAGCTGAGCTAACGTCTCCTGGCTTCAGCATCCCTATGTGCACATGAGAGCTTATTTGTTCTCTGAAAACAGAAAATGATGATGATGGCAGAACCTGAAATGGTTTTCTTTGTGCAAAAAAGCTATATTATATTTGGTCTTTCATCTTTTTGTTATCTTTTATCTTGTGTTTCTTTTTTCTTTTCCTACATCAGCTTATGAGTCGATGAAATTAAGTGAATCATACTGGTTGTATCCCTCGCATAGACAAAGACGGCTGAAAGAGCTTTTTTGTATTTGGTATATCAAATCATTTTCTGCAAAATCCATCCTAACGTTATATTTGATCTACTGAGATAAAAGGCTGTTTTGCAAAATCGAATGAAAAATCCTTGAATAAAAAAATAAGATCCCATATGTTAGATAATCCTACTTGTTTCTAATTGATTTTTTAGCTGTTTCAAGACTTTTCCAGGAAATAGTGGCAATATCTAAAGCACATTGTTCCAGTCGTTTCAAGATAATGTCAAAAAATCTTTGCAACAGGTTGATTGACAAGGAAAGAAATTACATTATATTTCACAACTGGCAGATTTTCTCCACTTTGTGTAGATTAGCACGGCGAAATTAGTTTTGCTATTCTCCGTTGGATCTTTCATTATCTCCCATTTTCCCATTCGCAGGTTTGAAATCCGCAACGGCAACAGCCTCCATTTGTTCCGTGTGAAAGAGCAAGATGAAGGGACGTACACCTGCACATCTGAGAACAGCGTGGGCAAGACGGAGGCCTCCGCCATGTTGCAGGTCCACGGTAAGAAACGCGGCATGCATATTGTATACGCGCGCACACGGGCAATCAGGCATGCATGAAAAAAAAAATCTCACGTTCACGCTCACAGGCACATGGCAACAGAGTTATGCCGAAGCCAGCTCCCATTTCATGTCCAATGCTCTGGGTTTTTGTATCAGTGAATCTTTGCGAGTCCCTGTCCAGCGGTGCTGCCAGGAGCTTATGCTAAACCGTATGGATTACGCCATTTGACAGATGTTTGGTAGATGTGTGCTTTAACTCACTGCCAGAGAGCAGTCCCCGTATTAATAAGACATGACTCCCTCCCTCTCGCTTCCTGTCTCTTTATCTCCCTCCTCTCGCCTCCTCGCTCTCTCTCTGCCCTTTTTCTTTCTCTGTGTGTGTCTTGGTTTAAATAGTCTCAGACGACTTTATCCACTAATGCTTTTATCGGTGTAAATGAAATCCAAACCGAGCAGATTTTCATTCAATGTGCTGCTTCTTCCTTTTTTCTTTTCTTTTTTTTTTGGGTGGCTCTTTTCCTTGCTATCACCAGTTTTGTAGCTCAGCGTTTCATGTCTCTCATTAATTTTCCATCTCTCTCCATCCTGTTTCAAACCCTATCACCATTCCAGTCGGTCCCTTCCATAAGTTCATTTTCCATCTCATTTTCTCTCAACAACAAAAAAAAAACACATTTGTTTTTTTGCTCAGTTATTTCCAAAACAGTGCTCTGGTGTGTGAGGATTTTATTTTAATGGTTTTAAAAGCGCAACCAGTGCCTAATGGTGTAAACAAGTTCCTCCATTAGGCACTGGGGTTGTTGACAACATGCATGTTGCTGCGGTCATGCAAACAAGCAGTAAGCCTCACACACAATGACTTAATGCAGATTAAGGACTCCTATCCAACGCACGCATCGGCTTTGTGGAGATGAGTGTCAGGATATTGTAACACCGCGTAAAACCCTCCCTCGTGTGCAGCTGCAGTATGTCACAATGCAGCTGCAAGGTTTTTAATTACAACATTGTTTTGGTCTCCTTTTATAGAAGATGCGATTTGACCTCAGGTTACATTACTGACAATTTAAGAATTAAGCTATTGTTGCATTATTATAATCCTTTTGGGTGGATTACATGCCCTTTTTTAATACTGAATAATAATATATCATTATATCATCACAGATGAACTCCAGCCCTTTTAGAATTGATCTTTTATAACATTTGTGGACTCATAAGATATTGGCTTGAAAAGCAATCTTTAGAGCTGCAGAAGAAATTATACTACTTTCAAATATAAAAATGTATATATCTTTATTTTTATATTTATGAGAATGATTTAGAAAAGCTAATTATATTATAGATGATGTCCAGTGGCGATTAGAGAACCTGACATTCAAATGTAGGTGTGGAACGATCTGATAACCATCCCATAAAATTCCCAAAACAGCAAAGAAGCAATAAATCAGAGGCCGTCTGTGGAGACTTTTAATAACTCCCACTTCAGGCGCCATTCTTTGTTCATATCTCCCTAAATGAAAAATAGCTTCTTTTCCAAACAGTCTATGTGCAGCTTCTTCATATAAAGCTATTTCACACCAGCTGTAAGACTTCTAACTTCCATATAAAGCATGAAACGGTTCATAAAATGTATCAAAATTACAATATCCTATATATAGAAAATGTGATTCCACTCAAGAATCATATAAAAGAACTAAATAGATGAGACCAGACTAATGCTAAATGTCATTCGACCATAATTAACACATTGGATTCATTTGAGCATGACTCGCGTGTGTGTGTGAGAACATGAGCAGCAATGAGGTTTGTGGAGAGGATGAATCCTGGCTGGAGAAGCCTCTCATGCGACGGGCAGCATGAGTCCATTATTCAGACGGGGGCTAGAAGGTGGTCAGTGTAACGCAGTCATCTGACCCGAGCTGGAAATTGGGAGCTCTGCCCAGACCTTTCCCAAAATAACTGTGTAAATGTCATGCGAACGCAGGCAACTAGCGCCTTGATGATTTGTTATTTTTCAGAGGACACCAAGGTGATGCGTCTCATTAAAGATGAGAGGCTGGTGCAGAGTGTCGCGATGGATCAA
This sequence comes from Clinocottus analis, assembly GCF_023055335.1. Taxonomy (NCBI): domain Eukaryota; kingdom Metazoa; phylum Chordata; class Actinopteri; order Perciformes; family Cottidae; genus Clinocottus; species Clinocottus analis. The sequence goes on along the minus strand of NW_027175931.1, from coordinate 18,372,253 downwards.
AAAGCTCAGAAGGTTAAAGAGGCAACTCTTAAATCGTTGCATGTTCGAAGCCGATGAGTGCTTCATCGACACAGATCAGACTTCAACGCAGCAGCGGAAAGTCAAGAACACATTTTCTCAAACCTGAACAACGACGAGTGCCTTTACTCCACTACAAATAAATGTTATGGTTAGTTTTGAGGTTTAGATTTCACATGAAAAGTGTATTATGCGTCGTTACAGATTAAATCAACCTGTCAATTAAATAAGAAAGAAGCAACATTTAGTCGTGACTCCTCGCCTCATGAGTTGTCAGCACATCCACCAAAAGAGTGATTCTCCCTCTAGACATTTTAGATGGTTTCTGAAAGGTGAACTGTTCAAAGCCCAGAGACTTATATTCATCAGTACTTCACAAAAACAAACCAAAAAGTCCAAAGATTATTTAATTTTTTTCTTTTATTTCCAACTCATGAATCATCTGAAGACCCCTCAGGTGTTTATTGTGTGTGCACGCCTCTTTTCCTCCTCTAGTGCCGCCTCAGATCGCCACGAAGCCCCGAGACCAGATTGCAACCCAAGGGAGGAGCATCGCCTTCCAATGCGGCACCACGGGAAACCCTCCACCCGCCATCTTCTGGCAGAAAGAGGGCAGTCAGGTAGGAGGCTGGTGCCGAGAACAAGCGATCCATTACTGCTGAATATTGCAGCACCATCCTGTACGGTTATTTCCTGTGTACAACTCACTGGATGAGCACATATGAATGCATTTGTTCTCCAACAAGCCTCAGGTTGTAAATTGAGTGTGGCCTCCTGCATCCATTCTTTAAATATCCACAAGCAGTTTCACTATGTCTTTGTTTTAAAAGGCGAGAAAGACTCGCAACAACATGAACAGGTTGTGTCTTACTTTTTCTGACACTTTTTAAAAAAATTAGCTAACACCTTTTACAAAGAGAAATGGGCAAGAGGCAAACAAGACCGTGTAGCACATTTGCGTTTGGCTCAGAGATACGAGTAGAGAAAAAGTGTTGGAAAGCATTGCGCTGGCGAGGAATGTTTCTCCCGCTTGTGTAAGAGTGTAGTAATGAGGGTGAAGGGGTGCGGGGGAGTAGAAAGGAAGGATGAAGAGGTGGCAGGAAGTACACCAGGTGTGGAAACCGCTTCTTCAGGGCAAACCTGCAGACAAACGCTGTCCTCCTTCCACATTGTACCCAACTATAAATACCGTGTTGCTCAACAGCAGCTGGCATCAGTGACTTGGCAGCGCGGCATCAGATGTTTTCAGAAGCTTGTCGTGGAGCCAAACAGGAAGTTCAGTCACAGGTTTTTGTGAATAAGCATCCATCTGCATGATGGCGTGGCTTTTTTTTTGGAGCTTTTTGCTGCATTTGGGGGATTATCTGCCTTATAACCTAGGTCTCTCCACCCCAGTCTAAGCCTCTTAAAGGAATGAAATATATGGCTGAATGGAGCGATGGATCCCTTCCCCGTTATTCACATTCATTTCGCTTACAGAAAAACAGACAGGGGACAGATATAAAATGTCTGTCAGTGGCCATTATCTTCCAAAAAACATACAGCCACCTCTTGCTGTGCGTTAGAGCCATGCTAGTGTCGGTGCAGACTGAGATATGGATCTACTGTTGGATGCATTTTCACCCCGAGGTTGACATTTGTGAGGAAATATCTCAACAACTACTGAATGGAGTGCCATGAAATGTGTTACAGACATTTATTAGAGTTCACTTTTCACAATTAAGTTAAAATTCAAAATGTCCATTGGCCTCGGCGTTGCTACTGTGCTGTATATTCGAATGCTAACACGCTAAGCTAAGAAAGTGAACTTGGTTAACATTAGGCCAGCGATAGATTAACGTTAGCATTGCTAGCAGATTGTTTGGTTGTGTTTAGGAGTTGACGAGAAGAGCCCGGGGTTGAATAAACATCTAAAATGTGAAGAACTGTACAACAATGTGAAGAACAAGTCCACACAACCTTCGTTGTCTCCGGTGGACTTTAAACCAGTGGACCCAATTGGGTATAGCAGACGCCTCCCATTGTCCATGAAGTGGTCCCGCAATATTACCATAATAACAAATGCTGCGCTTTACATTCGACGTGGATAAAAGGACTCTGTGTTTTCAAAGAATATCTGTTTTAGTGACCTGAAACTCAGTTTGCGTGTGGATGAGAGGCCAAAGAGTGGAGGAAAACATCCATGTTAAATGTTTAGTTTTCTGTCCGTGTGTTTTTAGATGTTGCTGTTCCCCGGACAACCGCCGTCGCAGTCCGGTCGGTACTCTGTCTCCATGAGCGGTGAACTGACCATTGCTGATGTCCACCCCGAGGACGCTGGTTTCTACATCTGCCAGGCCATCAGCGTGGCAGGAAGTGTGTTGACCAAGGCTCTGCTGGAGGTGGAGGGAGGTGAGACCTCAGCTCACACCGTTAGGTTTAAATCACAGGAGAGGTGTATTCCTTTTTCAGCTAATGAGGAGAAAACATATTAATTACTAAGTAGGTGCATAACAATTAGGCTCATAAAGACCAAGAAAGGACACAGTTATAGACCTCCTGCTGGATGAGCAATGGATTTCAGGCTTCTCTTTCATCCTCAGGCTGCTTGTAAGCACCAGATTTAAGCTTCTTTTTGCTTCTTATGCAGCCTGTTATTTTCTGCCTACTAAGCGTTGAATGTATTTTCCCCCTTTGTACTCTTAACGGCAACTTTTATAATCATATTTTTTATGGGCCTTTGCCATGCCTTCCAAGTATGTTTTCTCCTCCGTTTGGACCTATTGTTCTGCCTCCTCTCCCTTCCAACTGGAAGGTCCTTCAGGTCGCGTCCCGCCGATCATTCGCCAAGGTCCGGCCAATCAGACTGTATCTCGGGGCGCGAAAGCGCAGCTGCATTGTCACGTGAACGGAGGGCCCTCAGTCAAGATTTCATGGGAGAAGGATGGAGAAAGTCTTCTGGGAAATAAGCCTCGACTGATCTTGATGGAAAATGGCACTTTGCAAATCACAGACATAAAGGTGCGTGTGTGTGTGTGTGGGTGTGTGTGGGTGTGTGTGTGTGGGTGTGTGTGGGTGTTAAGTTGGTGTCATTTATTGGAAAGGGCGTGAAAAGGACAAGTTTAGCTGTTAAACTGAAGAAAAAACTGACTCCATGTCTGATGGAAACTACAAAAAAACAGCACAGGAAACTAGAAATCTTCCTATCTGATCTCTGGCCGTCTTTCACTTTCTTTGCAGCCCATTTGGCTAAAAAAATTGTTTTCCTTTTCCATGACATATTCCGTTTTCATTTGTAAAATTAAGGTGAGACCGAGTTTCAAAGACCAATCTCTCTAAGGTAAAGCATATCTCTCCAGCGCAATTATGTGCTCATGCGGTGTGTAATTGTAATGTTAATGAAGGTGCTTGTTTGTAAATGCTAATGTGTTCTGCTTTGACGGAAGAGCAGTCAGCAGCAGCCCCTTTGTGCTACAACCCCACCTGGAGGTCAGCGAGTGCACGGAGGATGGAGCCGAAGCGGCATCGTTTCCGTTAATTGACTGGCGATAGATGATTAATCGTCTGACCGGCTTTTAATTGCATTTCCTGCCCCGCCCTATGCGTATTCGCTGCCTCTCTCGTCCTCTTTCCCCGACTGCAGTGCTCAGCAAACTTGAAACATTAAGGTTTGGTCCAGTGCACCAACGCGGCAGGGGAAATCTGCCATGCCAATGTGCTCAATGGAACAGAAGAGATGCATTAGTGTGGCATCAAGGGGATGACAAGGGGAGAAAAAAAAGGAGAGAGGGAATGGAGATGACGAGTGAGGGACTAAAAATATTTACCCTGCTGATGCCCCTACCCGCCATCAATATTTTAGCAGCCGTTGAAGTCATCTAAAGAAGTTCACCTGCCCACACGCAGCGCTGTCTGTCAGCCAGAGGTCAACACTGCGGCGGATGATCTCATATGGTCTGATGATGGCTCCAGCAGACTGGCTCTGAGCCAGGGTAGGCTGCAGCCAGCACCAGGAGCGTCAGTGATGCATAAGAGCATATACCGGTCTTAGTGTAAACAGGAGGGCAAGTACAATACGCCTCAGGGTTTATAGCAAGGGAGCTTTTTAGAGCTGCTGAGACTCGGGTGAAGAATACTGAGAACGCTCAGGTTTGCATGGATTACATTTGATAAGAGTGATGGCAAGCCACAAAAGAGGAGTTTGGATCCTTTATGTAAAGCTGAATTATGACCCGACTGCAGTTTCCTCTCCGCTCTGCTGAGTTTGTTGGTGTCTAGCGGGCTCATTGTTGAGGTTTCATCACCTTTTTTGGCTTTGTTCACTCTTCGGCTCTCATCAACATCAGGCAGTGAAAAAACACACGAAACGGCATGCAGACAAATTAAGCATCTAGCTTACCGGCGGCTTAAGATAGTGGAGCATTTTGCAGCTAAAGGGACAGATATTTCCTCTTTAGGAGTTGGTGGAGACCAAAATTACAGCTGAAACGAGAGTGAGTATTGGACTTGCATTCATCAGGTCGTCAGAAGAACGACCCCCGAGTGTTGGATTTGTAATTACGCAACTTTGTTTGTGAAAAAGCTTGCCAAATCAATATCATAGGAGATTATGAATGAGGAAGGTACCGCAGTAGTAGCACTCTAGTAGCACTTAAATGTCTCCTACTGATAGTGATTTGTAGTTTGACTTCATTGAAAAAACTGTACTTTCCTGATTCTTGTTGTTTTGAGTTTGATTGGATGTTTTAAAGACATTATTGGGAATTTAGACTGATAATATTAAGCTTTACCTACTTAGCGTACATGATGTATTATGTTTTTTGATGCAACCTGTAAGCATCATGTTAATGCTGTAGCTATATTATACTACTTACAAATACATCTCTAATGTAACTAGTACCTATATCTGTCAGAAAGATGTCGTGGTTGTGAAACATTTCCCTGTGAAATGTGGGGGAGTAGATTAACAAATTAGCATAACATGGACTTCAAAATGGATGCAGGCAGCACACTACTTGAGTAAAGGTATCTGTCTTCTACTGCCAGACAATTGAGACTGTGCTCATTTTGACGAAGAAAATCTTGAACTAAACATTCGTTCAGTCATCAAAATGAATCCAAACCATCCTTTTGAAAAATGTAAAAACCGCTCGCAGCGTTTGTTCTCTTCCCCTTTTCTTTCCGACGTCTGTCTGAAATGTTAACGGCTGTTCGACAGGACGCAGACTCGGGGATGTACACGTGCGAGGTATCCAGTGCCACAGGGGAGTCGAGCTGGAGTGGGATGTTGACTGTCAGAGGTACTCGCACCGAAACTCTCCACACTCTGCCTCTCTGTTACACTTCACACTCTGTCACTCTCGCACGACACCTCCGCGCTCAAGAAGCTACACCCGCTGTTCGTGAGAGCGTCGTCTGGAGCCGCAACCGGACAAAACCCACTTGAGTTTCAGTGACGATATCGATCAGAAGCGATCCGTTGTTGTGGTTTAGCGGTGCTCTCTTCCTCTTTGTGTCACAGAAGAGGGAGCTTCCTCTGTATCCCGAGTGTCCGAGTTCATCCAGCTCCCGGGGCCTCCGCAGAAGCCGGTGGTGACGGAGGTGACCAAAAACACCGTCACCCTCACCTGGCAGTCCAACCCTCATGAAGGAGGGGCTGCTGTCACCTCCTACATCATTGAGGCCTTCAGGTGAGGCACTGATGCAAGATGAACACTGTCAGGGTTTTTGTAAGACTGTTCAATGTACATTTGAGAGATTTTTAGTTTGTAAATCCAGCTTTTGCAGCATATTAGCCTAGCTTAGCTTAGCATGCAGACTTGACACAGGGAAACAGCGAGCCTATAGCTCTCTTCATACAAAACAATTCCACCTACCAGCGTCTCTAAAACTCACCAATTAACACATAATATCTTGTTTTGTGTAATGTTAAAATGTTTACTACACCTCTTTTTTCAACTCTGTTTTAACACATTAGCATTCTGGCTGTTTCAACCTAATGAGGTCTTCTTCACTTCGAGTCATTAGAGTTTGAACACGACTCGTCTCTGCCTGGAGGGAGAGACAGTTTTGTTAAGTGACACTCGCTGCATCAGTATTTAGCCGTGGCAATCCCGAGGAGAACCACGGCAGCTCTAACAACCAACCAGAGGCTTTAGCGAGACGGACAGTGAGTGAAAGAAGAGACAATTACTGCAGTGGTCAGCTCGACAGCTCTGTCCTGTCCTGGGGCGAAGGAAGGAAGGAAGGAAGGAGGAAGGAGGGGATGCCGGCCCAGTTGGGCAGTTCACTCATTACACAAGCAGGAGAGAGGGTACAGGCCGAGTTTACAGACACACACGCACACACACACAAGTCGAGTTAGAGAGAAAGCTCAGTGTGGCAGACTTGCCCGCAAAGCTGATGAAGATCCACTCTCTGCTGCACGCTCCACTGACACCAAATTATTTGTTTTCAGGCTTCAGCAAGAATAAAGAAAGACGTACAAACCAGCATTTTTCTGTTATAGTTCTTTTACACAGTAAATAACAGAACTAACATTTTGGTTTCCAATTTAAAAAAGACTACATCTTGAAGGGGGATTAATATTTAAGCAGCCACTGTTTCCAAAGCCATTTACAGATGCAATATCTTGAAGTAAAAAAAAAACTAAATGGGGAAAAAAAAAGCTGGATGACTATTCAAATGGAGAAACTGTTTCTCTGGAGAACATTTGGTGGGAAAGGTTGCAGAGGAAGAAACACTGACGATAGGAAAATGCTGTGGCCTGCTTGTTGTAATTACCCTGCCATGTTCTCCTCTACAGAGTTGAAGGAAATGTTAAATTGCGCTCCTGCTGTTTGACAGTCACTCGTCTCTGCACGGCGTCGGGCCGCAAGACTCATTCAGAAGCCGTTGTTATAACCTGCTGTGTTAAAAAAAGAGGGAATAAGTATCGTCGTTGTTTCCCTCCGCACTCTGAGACCGAACCCATTTTTAGATGAAATCAAATTCAGTCTTTTAATCGGACAACAGCGGCATCGTTAAACCGTTATCATTTTTAAGAAAAGGCTTTCATTTTCTTTCCTTCAGCCAATCGGTGGGCAGCACCTGGCAGACGGTGGCGGACCACGTGAGGCAGGAGAGGCACACCGTGGTGGGACTCTTCCCCAACACTGTGTATCTCTTCATCGTCAGAGCGATCAACTCGTACGGCCTCAGCGACCCCAGCCCCATCTCTGAGCCCGTCAGGACGCACGGTACGTTAGATAAGCCAAAAACTCATCTTTTTCTGATTACACTCTTGTGTGATAAGAGTCCTATTGTACAATCTTGATTTCCAGTTTATATTTCATAAAGAAATAAATCAGAGATACTGAGGCGGCAAGATAATGAGCGACATGGTTTTAGAAAAAAACTTGCTTTTCATGTGCAATCTCAAAACTAATTGCTTGCTCAGTGGGAAACTCTGCCGCCTTGAGCAGTGTTGAATTTCATCTAAAAGGTTGTTTTTTTTTTCTACTGGATGATTGCTATTCAGCAGTTTTTCGTTTTGGGACTGAGTGCATGTCTTTGTTGTTTCAGATGGGAGTCCCACAGAACAAGGTGTGGACCACAGACAGGTGCAGAGAGAGTTGGGGGAGGTGTCCGTTTACCTGCAGAAGCCGCTGCTTCTCTCTCCTACCAGCGCCAAGATTTCTTGGACTGTGAGTTGAATACTTGGCTGACGCGAAGGAGAACACGCTGATCTCCAAACTTTAACTTCAAAACCTCCCTCAAACGTTACGCGACACAGACGGATCAACTCGAAGTACAAACACAGCCGGTTCTGTTTTTTTTTTACGCATGATTGTAAACGTGAAACTCTGTTCTCAGGTCGCCCTTCAGTCTCGGTACGTTCAGGGCTATCGAATATTTTACCGGACTATCGGCAGCTCCTGGTTGGTCCAGGATATGGAAGCCACATCCGACCACAGCGTCATCTTAGTAGATCTGTACAGCGCTACAGAGTACGAGGTCAAGATACGCCCTTACTTCAACGAGCTACAGGGACACGACAGCCTCATGGTTCTGCTGCGCACGCCGGAGGAGGGTAAGGGACTCTTATCAATCACTTTGTCATCAGCAGAGGTCTATAATTATCACGTAAAGCTGAGGAATTATTAGAGAAATTGTTGCTACAACTGCCTTTTAAAAGAATTATACAAAGTGCAACTGGCAACACATGTGTTTATGGTCCATAATTTACTAATATGTTCTCATTACTTTCCAAAAGATTCCCTTCATGTGATTTGGCCACTTATTTGGCCACTTATACAGAGACGATGTCCATTTAGTGCACTTTAGTTAATTGGCAAGAGCAACAGGTCAGCTGAACATGTGACATTGAGAATAAAGTTCCCAATGATAAATGAATGATAGATGAATTATTAATTGGATTTAAACCTTCCAGGACATTTATTTTTAAGGAGAAAAAAAACTATCAAATTACAATTCTTTCAAGGAAACCTTTTGGATATAATTAGAAAATTATCATGAAATTATGGACCTGTAAAATTGAGCGCTACCATAAAACGGATTTCAATGAAAAAAATCTAAATGTGACTTTCCTCATTATCTCATTCTGCAGTTTTAAGTGCAGCACCACAGGCTGTTTCAGTGGTTCAGCTCACTAACAGCTCCAGCATCAGTGTGTCCTGGGAGCCTCCGCCTCATAATACTCAGAGCGGCATCATTCGAGAGTACAAGGTGAGTCTGCGACCTTCTTCCTCGGGCCTTTTCAGGGTTTTTTTAAAAGACGTTTTCCTTATCTGAATTGAAGGCTGAAGGACACAGAGTTCTGTATGCTGTCGGGATTGTTAAGTGTGAGGCACATTTATGATATCAGGCCGCTTGTAATGAATGTCATTCTTTAACATTCATAGCTTCTGTTGAGGTTTTTACTAAATCTTAGAACAAAATCTTCAAATTGAATGAAGTGACAGAAACACACAGAAACACACAATGTTTCTGTGAGTTATTATTAACCTACTCAGAAAGCTATGGATGGGTGGACGGATGGATTGATGATGGGTGGATGGATGGATGGATGGATGGATGGATGGATGGATGGATGGATGGATGGATGAACGGAAGCTGTGCAGAATTTAAATGTCAATTTCAAAATGTAAATGTCAATGTTACGCTTCCAAATATTCTGTCCAGCCTCAATTTGAATAACATTGAGTTGACTGCAGCTCTCAGCGTACGACGACATCTGATTATCTGTCTCTTTGTCTGACGTTTCTTTATTTTTTTAAACTGGTGACGCATCCAAAGTCAGGAAAAACAAAGTGGAACTAAATGTTCTTTTTAATCCGTGGTATTTTTACACCCTCACTACTGCTGTTTTGATACTTATGAAAAAAAAAACACATTTTTTATTAACAATTAGAAATTACTCATGCCTCTTATCTGCTGCCAGTAGAGAGATTCAAAGAGACTGAATTTAGTCATCAGATTGCACACTGACTGTCCCTGTCATCTGTTTGCTCCGTGAAAAAACATGCAGTTCTGATTATCTGTCTCTTAGTATGAGCACAACACTGATTACTAATCATCTGGCTGCTAATCCAACAAAGAAAAAAAATGAACTTGCTGCGCTATTGTTTTGATTTATTCTCCCCATCTGCGTGCAGAAAGTTGTTGAGAAAACCACACAAGTCTGGTCGTGATACCCCAGATCCTTTTGTGTGTGAACGGCTCGTCCGCTGAAGGCGAGGATCACACTTAATCCCCCTTTAACATTCAATTTGCTGATATCGCACGCAATGTTGTTGCACGACCCTCCCCGTGGCTTAAATGTTAAAAATCTAACGTTGAACTGGCAGAACAGTGTAACAGGAAACATTCTCAGCACAAAGACTTGATTCATTAAAAAGTTGTATTTTGGTGGGAAAAAAACTATTTTATCGTAACAAAGAATGATACTTGATTACTGAAATATCACAAAAGAAAATCGTCAGATATCAAACACGGATGATCTTCCATTGGAGAGTAACGCGTTGAACACGTGAACATCAGGATTTAAAATCTGTCTTTTAACTGCGAGTGCATTGGCATCCTTTCTCTTTCTCTCATCCCTGCTGCATCTCTGCTGTCAGTGCAACCAGATAAAGCTGATATGCCCCCCCCCAAAAAAAATAAAAAGCATATTATTATCAGATTGTGTCTTATTCCAATGTCAACGGGTCACATTTAGTCACGGGGGTTGTCTTCATGTGTTGTGTTTTTTTAAGATTCAAACATTAATCCTGATTGTCTGCTGTGGATCAGGTCTGGTGTCTGGGCGGCAGCTCGGAGCAGGAAAACCAGATAAACCGAACGGTGGACGGAGCCGTTCTGTCCATCTTGCTGACGGGCCTGCTGCCTGATGTCCGCTACTCCGTGGCGGTGGCGGCTGTCACCAGTCTGGGTGTGGGCGCTCAAAGCCCACCTGTCAGCCTGCTTCTCAGTGAGTCACTCACACTGTTACAGTCATTACAGATTGATGTATGGCAGAATGCGCTCTCAGCGGGCTCCTTTTAACACAAACTAAGTCTTCAAGTGGAAGGTTGATTTAATGTATGCTGTGAGAATGACTTCACAACAGGGGCATCGTCCACACTGATGTTCTGAGTTTGAAAAGAAGGAATTCACAGTAAAGAAAAGCTGTGTTGAAGGTCTCGTCAGCTTGTTGTAGCCCAGAGGGGGCGAGTTGTTTTTTGAGTTGTTTTTCTTCTCCTCTTTAATTCTGCTGCAGTTCTGTCGAGGAGTAATGTAACGTGCTTGTTCTCTCGCTTTCCAACAGTTAGATACGATAATTGAGACCACTTTCATTTACATTTTAAGCCACAGCCAGTTAGCTTGGATCAGCATGAAACCCATGCAAAAACCAAATCTAAAAACAAAGTTGTGATTTTTCAGAGGGTTGTGCGTGCACACGGATAGCGCCACATCACTTGTTGTTGGGTTATCAGGTCACACAATGTTTTGTTACCTTTGTTCAGAGTAAAGCTACACAGTACAGTTGAATAAAGACAACGGCAGCAGCACTTAGGCAGCACTTAGATGGCTCTTACTGATAGCACTTTGTAGTTTGACTTTATTTAAGAAATTGTACTCTCTTGATTCCTGTTGTTCCTAGTTCGTACTTACGGTTGAATGCACTTATTGTAAGTCGCTTTGGGTAAACGCGTCAGCTAAATGACATGTAATGTAATGTAAAGCTAGCTGTTTGTAGTCGCTACGCTAAGCTAAGCCGAACAGCAGCTACATATTAAACTAACAAATATAAACCCTCTTCTCTCCCGAAAACAACGTAAAGTGTACCTTTTTGCAAACAAAAATCCTCCTGCTCCCATTTTAAGTCCCAGCATGCCCTATTCAGACAATCTAAGATATGTAATTTTTGAACCGAACAACACAATTTCTTGACTGAAACTCCTTCCTGACAGGCCAAAGCTTTGTTTTATTAAGATTTTTGTTGCACATTTAGATTCTTTAGGTCCTAATCTTTCCAAAAAGGTGTCTTATTGACCGCTCCAGGAGGCATTTTTTGGGGAATCTGGCGCATATCATGCTGGATGTTCATAGTTATGATCAAAATATATATTTTAAAGGTGATTTTTTTTTGCAGATATATTTTTTTCCCTAAGACTTTGCTGAACAAATACATACAATAAACACAAGTATTGGAATTAATTTGGGGTTCCTACGACGACTCAAACTCAGGGAAAAGGAGGTCTGGAGCCAAAAATGGTTCCACAGTTTTCAACGGGTTGAACCGTCAGCAGGTCGTTGGTAGACAACCTCCCGCAGCATGGCATAAAAACACAATAAGGAGCTCCACAACGTCGACTACTTTCCTTCCAGCTCTCCCTCTGGGCAAGACGCCTGTGAAGAAAGGCGGTAACCTCAGCATATCGGAGCAGATCACCAGCGTCGTCCGGCAGCCTGCCTTCATCGCGGGTCTCGGCGTGGCCGCCTGGTTGGTGCTGATGGGCTTCAGCGGTTGGCTTTACTGTCGACACCGCAGGAGGAAGCAGCTGGGACACTACACCACATCCTTTGCGTACACACCAGCAGGTATGTGGTTCGAAAAGCTTCGGCTTATACTTTCTGAACTAAGTTTTGCCATCATGACAGGTGTTGAAAGTATTTACTGGAACATATCAGTGAGTTGCATTTCTGGAATTTGACATTAGTGGAGTTTTAGATTTTTGATGTCGGGAAGATTTTCTCCTTTTTAAGATAGAACTGTTGCAAAAAGCAGAAAAGGCCACAATGACTCTCTACACCTTGTTCGTTATGAAAAGGAGAAGTTACAGAGGGAGGAAAGGCCTCAGCTGTACAGCAAACTGTCAGCTTTCAGGTGACAAGTTCTTAATAGACCGCTGGGAAGATATCTCCAGCGGTGATGAATGTTTTCAATTTCAGTTTGGACGCTCTTGCACTGCAAATTCGGTTAATTAAAATGTATTCATCCCCACAGGGCAGTGTTCCTGGCAGGAATAAAGTAAAACACTGAAGACACACTGAAGCATATGTAAACAATAACCACTATATGCACTTTAGTTTAGATGTCGATGCCCTCGGGCACGTTAACATCGACTTCGGACCGGAGAGATATTGTCAATTTTTCATAAATACTCAATGCATAGATCAAAGCTTGAAGGAAAAACACATGGAATTTCATTATCCATATTTTACAGTGACTATTATTACCACAGAGATTCCATTGCTTCCCATTTTAAGTATGGTTCATTGAGATGCCACAGACGCTTCATTGATTCATCAAATAGGATTTGCATGTAATGAAAGCATACTGTGTTTGTGTAGGTCATTGGTATACAGTATCTTTATAAAATATTGATTTAAATCTGCTGTCTTCAACTTTCTTTTTTTGGAATGGAGAAAAATGACGTTTGAAATGTGTTTTATTCATCATCCTGTTAATCTTTTGTGCCTTAGGACTGACTGAATGAAAGCTTTCTCTTTTTTCAGTTGGCTTTGCTCACAGCGAAGGATCTGGAATCATCAACGGAGGGTAAACCAAAGATAACGATTTCATTCGGATGAAGTTTGTGTATTTGATGTGCTACAACGTGTAGATGTGATCTCACCTCTCTTTCCAGGCCCGGCTTGTTAGGATCCAACATGGGCAACTACCCCTGGCTGGCAGACTCCTGGCCCAATCCAAACCTCGCTCATAACGGCAAAGACTCGGTCAACTGCTGCTCCGGCAAACTGGACTCGGACAGATATTATAACAGTAAGAACTCTCCGACTTTGCCGTAACTCTCAGAATGCAGAAGTGTTTTTTGCTGATGAACCTTCGCTGTCCAGCAGTCGGCATCATGAACTACCCGAACCAGTCGGAGAAGCGCAGCACGGCGTCCAACGACAGTCCCATCTACAGCACCATCAACACGGCCGCCGAGGACGACCTGCTGGCGTACTACGACACCTACTCCAGTACGTCCTACAACCAGGGGCCCGACCCGTACAGCAGCAACCCCGTGCTGTCCAACAGTGGCCTGGTGAGTCTGGAGCTGGACCTGGACCAGTGGACCATCCAGTCGGGTCAGTCCGGCTCTGAATATGCCAAACTGCAGTACACCAAGAAAAGCAACGGTGAGGGTCATAAGCCATCGTTCATTTCATGCAGTGAATCATAATGATTACAATGATTATATGTTATGATCTGACCTGGCACATTTTGAGTGTGCAATTATATTTCTTACATAATGGCAGCTTTACAAAGAAAAAACTTTGTAATGTTGCATGAAGCTTAAGTGTCGTTGCCGTGGTTACATCCAGCTAAGTACACACCAAACTGTGTTTTTACTGTTGACTGACGCTGTGTTTGATGCAGGTCGATACTCAGTTGTTATGCCCGCTAAATATTTCAATGTTCGTTGCAGAAATTAAAATGGCCCGACTCAAAGAATAGGCAGGTTAAAGTATTGGATTAAAGCACCAGTATTGTTAAATGTAGGCTTGATTCTCATGGATTTATAAAGCGTGTGTGCCTCCATGCTTGCATTTTGGTTCAAATTACAAAAACACATATCATATTTGCATAATATATACATAATTGCGAGGAAAGGTGGAAATAATAACAGATGTTGCTTCTGAATGAAAGCAGCATGACGCGTACTCTACCCAGCCTCTGACATAGAAACACATCGTGTGGTGTAGACATGACAGACAAATTCATTAAGTAAAATAATACCAGAAGATTTATTTGTATGTATTTCTGTATTTTTTTCAATGTTGCCTGCAAGCCTTTTTATGTTATATGTAATGTGTTATAACTCAAATACAGTATAACTTACAGCTGTGACTCTCATATCATGACTAAGGACGTAGAACCATGAAATGACTCTTGAATATACAAAAAAAAAGTCAAAGAGGAGAAACGTTCTTCAGGCACTCATAAGCAGAGTGAGGAGGAGCGGCGGGTTTCTCAGCCTGTATGTACTTGAGATTATGTTCACTTTAAACAAGCAGCAACTTCCACCTCGTGCTCTGGACGGAGAGGATAAAAACAGTGATTATACCGTGTACACAATATGACTCTTTGTGTTTTGTGTCTCTAGACAAAGTGGTGAAGCAGAGGTCCAGCGGGTCCTCGTCAAGGTCGGCTCCTCTCACCTGGGTGGATGTTCTGTCGCTGCCTCTTCCTGTCATTAAAGACCGAGGTCACACAAAGACAGACAGAGAGGAAGAGCAACACAGGTGAGACTTATTTCGACTCATTTCAAGTTGTACATCAAGGCCCTTTTATCCTTCTCTGAGAAGACGTTTTACTCTGTTTATTTATAGCATCAAGGCCTCTGACTTCACCTACATGACAGAGAGAGTTAAAGCAGATGGATATCAAACCTGCCCTGTAACTCTGCCAAGGCTGTCAAACTAATCTCGAGTGAAGTTTGGAGTCTGGGGAGTTTTCAAATTAACAACAGTTGTGTCTGCGGGCAGCGAGTAGATGGAGCTGCGGGGTTTGGAGGGGAGTGTCTCCTCTAACTAGTTCTGACAGAATAGATTGTGGACATAACAGGGTGGGATCGGACGGCTGTTCTGACTGTGCCGCGTCTTTTGTAATGACATTAGCCGCCGTCTGACAGTCTGGATTAGTACTTTCCATTTTCAATGACACGTCCATCATTAAATTAGCCCTGCCGGCACTGAAGTGACAAAACAAATCATGAAGGGTGCTTCTCTCCAACTCCATTCCTCCCCTTTTTCATAGATTATTTTTAACAATTTGTCTTTTACTTATATATACATCTTCTCTTATATTTAGTCACGTTAGCCCAGCGTTATGCCTCGTCCATCGATTTGGTCTCGACTTGGATATCAAATAGATTGCCGGACTATTGGGTTGAACATTCAAATAAGAACCAATTTTGTGTTTTTCCCTGTGTTTGAGTAGTCGTAGGAACCCCAAATTAATTCCAATACTTGTATTTATTGTATTTATTTGTTCAGCAAAGTCTTGAGGAAAAAAATTATATCTGCAAAAAAATCACTTTTAAAAGAGATTTTGATCATAACTATGAACATCCAGCATGATATGAGCCAGATTCACCAAAAAAGCCTCCTGGAGTGGTCATTTAGACACCTTTCTGGAAAGATTAGGACCTAAAGAATCAGAATCTGCAACAAAAATCACAATAAAACAAAGCCTTGGCCTGTTAGGAAGGAGTTTCAGTTAAAAAACCTGTGTCGTTCGGTTCAAAAATGGAAAAAATGACGTATTTATTGCCAAAAGATTGTCTGAATGGGGCATGCTGGGACTTAAAATGGGAGCGGGAGGATTTACAAAAGGTTAACTAGATTTTTTTACCAAATATCTAAAATACAAAGTCATCATCTCATACCTATATGCGCAAGTAAAACAGGTGTGTGTGTGTATATGTGTAGGTTTCTTAAGTGTTCAGTGTTTTTTGTCATGCTGTTCCTCGCTCTCCATCCTCCAGCTCTGGGGAGGAAGATGACAACTGGTGTCCTCCCCTGCCAGCCAGAACCTACCTGATGGACGCTTCCAGAGAGGAACTCTCCGGTCTGCCCTCCAAACCAGACCAGCTGTCCTACGCGGCGACGCTGACGTCGACCCCCGAACGAGACGCACGCGAGCCCAGCGACAGTCCAGCGCGGCTGCAGCACTTTGACCTGTTGGCCCGCCACCACTCGGGCTCCCAGGTTTCCCAGTCCAACCCAGATCTGTGTACCAACACCAAGGTCCAGGTTGCGGGCGCCGTCTACCACACCAACCACTGGGCCGAAGACTTGAAAGGGGAAAGCCTCGGTAAAGGTTCGTTGTGCAATGTAGAAGATCAGGGGTCAGCATTACAGTCTATCTTTACATCAACAACAAAATACATACTTTACAAGCTGAATTGCGAGACAGGAAGAGCTGGTTCAGATGCTCGCTTTAGTAGATATCTCTCCAGCACAATACGTACACGTCTTTAGCAATTCTTCACCTGGCGCCGGTTAATGTCAGTTTATTTTTTGAACGTTTGAAACTAAAATTCAGGCCATACAGACATTGCACCTTTTTTTCTTTTTAAGCCTTCTATCTTCGTAAGTGACTTCCCAAGAGGCAGCGCACAACCACACAGTGTCATGTATAATTTAGTTGATGATGTTATCCAGCAGAAAGTAGCTGTACGTGGAAATCAGGTCGCATTTATTCAAAGCGCAGTGTTCTTTAGTTTGCTCTCCTAGTTTCCTGAAAATGACATCAGTGTGCTTTCTCGTCAGGAAAATATTCTGCTCCGGCGGCCGAGTCCGGCCCTGCAGCCCCGGCTCACAGATCTAGGAGTAAGAAGAAAACACTCAAGGATGGACAAGTCAGACGAGAGCTTCACAGCCAAGCAGGTACGACCCACCCATCGTGTCTCATTGAACTTCTGTTTTAGTTTGGGGGGGGGGAAAGAAAGAGGAATAATACTGTTTAACCTTTTGGAAATCCTCCTGCTCCCATTTTAAGTCCCAGCATGCCCCATTCAGACAATCTTTTGGCAATAAATACGTCATTTTTCCATTTTTTTAACCGAACGACACAGGTTTTTTGACTGAAACTCCTTCCTAACAGGCCAAGGCTTTGTTTTATTGTGATTTTTGTTGCAGATTCTGATTCTTTAGGACCTAATCTTTCCAAGAAGGTGTCTTATTGACCGCTCCATCAGGCATTTTTGGGGAATCTGGCTCATATCATGCTGGATGTTCATAGTTACGATCAAAATCTCTTTTTAAAGTGATTTTTTTTTTGCAACTATACATTGACTTTGCTAAACAAATACACACAATAAACACAAGTATTGGAATTAATTTGGGGTTCCTACGACGACTCAAACACAGAGAAAAAGGAGGTTTCGACGGGTTAAGTAACTCATTCATGAGCATAAGCAACACCAGCAGCATGGCTCTATTGCATTGATTGTGGTCCAATCATTTCACGCAGGTCATGGTGTTGCCTAATGTGCAGAAACATCCATTACTTGTTGCCTTGCAATTGTTAATAGCCTGAAGAACTAGCTTGGCACAAAATCCCCATAAAACAGCCAATTGATACCAATTCATATCAACAAGATGCAATATGTTAATCAGTGTAATTTAGCGGCGTTGTTAGGGGATACTTACTTTTGGACAGAGCCAGGTCAACTGTTTCCAGTCTTTATGCTCGGCTAAGTTAGCCGCAGGCTGCAGCTTCATGTTTAACACACAGGGTTTGAAGTGGTATTGATGTTCTCATTTAACTCTCAGCAAAAAAAACAAATACACTTGTTTTAATAGAAAACCAAAGCGGTGTTTCTGCCTGTATCTTCTAATCACTATATTGTAATCGTATGCAGAACTTCCCCCTCCACCAGCCCCTCCCCATACAGATGACTCCCTGCAGCTCTTGGCCGATGTTTTGAGCCGCGGCCGAACAGACGGCGAAAGAAAAGAGGGAATTGACTCTGCAACTCTTCAGAAGAGGGGAGAACATTTCTCCCCCCAAAGGAGAGCAGCCGCAAAGTTGTTATCACAGGGTAAGAACGGTCTGAGACTCACCTCTGTGGGATCTTTCTGTTTCCGTTAACAGTAGATGATTAAAAAAGAACAATTTATGTCCCAGCAGCACGTGCCGTTTGCATCAACAGCTGGAAGCCAAATAGATGTGTATTAATCTTATTGTGATGCTTCATTAAAAAAAAATCACTTTTGAGCTTAGTAAGAACCAACTGCCGCCTGTGAATGCACAGTTATCATGCCGCAGTCAGCGTGCTGCTTTCAGCAGCAGGGGGTCTGCTTTCAGTCTGCTCCATCACTTATGGTTTAACCTATATAAAAATACAGCTGTAACTTTGAGTGATTTGTTTGTCATCCACAGATGAGAATGTAATCCCATACGGACAGCCCGGCTTTCTGCCCCAGGTCCAGATGTCAGGCTACGGGTCTCTGGGTGGAGGAGTCCTTTCAAGAGCCTCCACCGCCGGCCGGAGGAGAGACGAGGTGTGTTTAGACTCACGGTGCGAACTGCTGAGCTACCATTGTGTCTGCGTGGTGGGAGTGAGAGTCAGTTCAACAAGGTCAGTGTAACAGGGTCAGAGTGAGTGTAACAGGGTCAGAGTCAGTTCAACAGGGTCAGAGTCAGTTCAACAGGGTCAGTGTAACAGGGTCAGAGTCAGTGTAACAGGGTCAGTGTAACAGGGTCAGAGTGAGTGTAACAGGGTCAGAGTGAGTGTAACAGGGTCAGAGTCAGTGTAACAGGGTCAGTGTAACAGGGTCAGAGTGAGTGTAACAGGGTCAGAGTGAGTGTAACAGGGTCAGAGTCAGTGTAACAGGGTCAGTGTAACAGGGTCAGAGTGAGTGTAACAGGGTCAGAGTGAGTGTAACAGGGTCAGAGTCAGTGTAACAGGGTCAGAGTCAGTGTAACAGGGTCAGAGTGAGTGTAACAGGGTCAGAGTCAGTTCAACAGGGTCAGTGTAACAGGGTCAGAGTCAGTTCAACAGGGTCAGTGTAACAGGGTCAGAGTCAGTGTAACAGGGTCAGAGTGAGTGTAACAGGGTCAGTGTAACAGGGTCAGAGTCAGTGTAACAGTAACCCGAGGGCAATTTGAACCGCTTGTCAGATTCCTTCAGACAGTATGTGATATATGTTTCCTACACATGAATTATCTTACATAGGGAGTCATAAGTTTGGGTGCTGCTCAAATGAAAACAAAACAGGATGTTTAACCTTTTTAGAAGCCTTTTGCGAAAATCTACCCGCTCCCATTTTGAGTCCCAGCATGCCCCATCTTAAACTCCTTCCTAACAGGTCAAGGCTTTGCTTTATTGTGATTTTTGTTGCACATTTAGATTCTTTAGATCCTAATCTTTTTTTTTTAAGTATCTTATTGACCGCTCCAGGAGGCATGTTTGAGGAATCTTGCTCGATTCATGGATGTTCATAGTTACGATCAAAATACCTTTTAGAAGTGATTTTTTTTTTTACAGATATACATTTTTACCCCAAGACTTTGCTGAACAAATACATACAATAAACACAAGTATTGGAATTCATTTGGGGTTCTTACGACGACTCAAACGCAGGATAAAAAAAATACTCAAACAGGAAAAAAGAGGTCTAGAGACCAAATTTGTTCCACAGTTTTCAACGGGTTGATTTTCAATTACATTTTATTAGTAGTATAGCCCAATATCAGAAATCCCTCAGTTGGCTCAGAGTCCTTAATAATCTGAACCACATACAGATTCGCTGTAATATATCATATATATATATATATATATATATATATATATATATATATATATATATATATATATATATATATATATATATATATATATATATATATATTTATTTATTATTTGATGGATGTATATATATTCTTTGATGGATAAAGAGATGAAGCAGTCCACTCAAAGTCTGTCCTTTTGAAACTGCAGCTCACTTCCTGTTGGCTTTAAAGACGGCTGTAAATCCTTTGTTGTGTTCTCAATGACAGAGAAGGAGACTCTAATGAGACATGTTTCAATGCTTCAATCTTCAGTGGATCTTTAAGTCTACGACGGCGTATTGTGGCAGTTGTAGGTAAAACAAAATAATAATTGAAAAAAAAAAGGAAATGCGGAGCTGGGGGAAGGGGCAAAAATAAAACTCAAACGTAAAGGTTTTCTGGTATGGCTTTAAATCAAAAGTTATTTTCTCTGACTATTACCCCTGACTCTGTAAATATTGTTATATTTACTGACAATGGCATCCTGCAAAGTTACATGCTTTTGTTTTTATCAATAAACTTAAGCTAAGAAGAAATGATTTGTTTGTGAAAGTGTTGTCAGTCATCATGAGATGAAAACGGATTCGGTTAGAAAGTAACTGATTGTTTGTGCTTATGGAGAAGATTATTTCCCAACATTAAAATGTCCCTGTCAAAATGTATGTACTCAATGTAAGAAGCTAAAATACATATTTTGGTATTGGATACGTAGCTCGGGCTTTACTGTCCATGAGTCTCCTTGTTTCTGCCTCTGGATGTAAATGGGACTCTCAGACTCTCTGTGTTTGTTTGCAGAACCTCATGTAGATGGAGGCCGCTGACATGACATCCTCTTCTCCTCCACGGCGTCCTGTCTTTGCAAAACCATCAATCTGTTGCCATGGTTATCTTGTGGGAATCTGAAGACTAAAGGAAAAGCGTCGAGGCTTGCCATCTGTCTTTTCGCGAACTATTTTTAGTTGATATCTTTTAATGACGTTATCTTCATCTCCATCCTTTCTCCATGTGTATGTATATACATCTTTACAGTTTTTTAAAAAATGTGATGAAATGATGTATTGCCAGAAATGAATCTGGGGTTTAAATAATACGGTATTTTTAGGCATCGGGAAGTTCATGTAACTACATTATTGTACAGCAGATTAATGAATGTATATTCTGTTTACTCCTGACCATGAAACCATGATGTGTGTGGGTGTGTGTGTGTGTGTGGGTGTGTGTGTGTGTGTTTGAGGAAAGCCACAAGGCCGAACATGCGGTGATTAACCAGTGTGTGTGTGTGTGTGTGTGTGAGTGTGTGTCAGTGCATGATGTAGTGTTTGTGTGTTTTTCTTTTTATCTCTCGTTGCTGTGTGACTGTGTTGTGTGGTATCCCTGTAGCTCACCAGTGTGTTAGCTCTGTCAAGATTAAGTATTATTTTTAAACTGATCAATAAAACATTTATTACAAAACGTTATTCTGTCCATGTCTGAATTAAACAGAACATTATGGAGAGCGGAAGCTTTTTTTTTTGTTGCCACTCTCGCACCATAGCTCTCGGTCTGGAAACATCGCTCGGTCCTTTGGTTTGAAGTCCAGACGGATATTTCTTTAAATCTATTCAATAGTTTGTCATGAAGTCTGTCCGAGCCGCTCGCTTCCCCTGAAACATAATCGTTGATGCCAAAATACTATAACGTGATTTGTGTGCACATTATTAATTGAGCAAAAAAATTAACCCTCGTATGGTGTTCAATTTTTTTGTTACTCAGCAGGTAGTTGTGGGTCTGTTGGACCCATTGTATTTTGGGGGTTTTAATTCAACACAAACAATTTCATGTTAAAATACTCAACAGATGTTTTCTTCATCCCAATTAGAAGCAATATAAACATCAAATATGGTGAGGTAGCTCGCTATCTGGGCTGTGCAGCTGTTTTTTTTAAAAATAAAAGATGGTGACGGAAAAAATGCCAAACTCTAGGCTTCATACCCGCAGTTTAGAAACCAATGGGTGACATCACCGGGAGGTCACTCTATGGTCTATGATTAGTGTGCGGATGTAGCATGTAGCACAAAGCCACACACGAGTACAGCTTCTTAGATCTGCAAGCGTGACTCTTCGTCTTGTTGATGTTCACCCAGTTCATAGAAATATAGTTTGGAAAAATGCTTACACACACTTCTAAAATGATCCTGAAATCATTATTTTTGGCCAGCTTACAAAATATCTTTCTTCATGACATGAGACTACGTGTTTGTGTGTTTGGTAAATCCGATGACCTCCAGGAGTACGAAGAGAAGACGGAGAGAAAAGAGGGGGGAGAAGACGGAGGAGTGAGCTCTCATTCTTCCGTCACAGCGTCTCTGAGGGGTTTGTTATCTTGCGTTCCAGTGTAATGGCTCTTCTGATATGAGCTACTGTGGATGATTTGATGGCTTCTTCAGATTGCAGAATTTTAGGAATGTTATGTTTGTGGATATGACTTAATGAAAGGAGGCAACCTGACTGTGAACATTCTTGAAATGTGAAAGGTTGATGGGATATTAAAAGGCTTTTCTTGGTGTTCAGATGGGTTTATGTACTCCAGTGTTTTGGCAGCGAGGCAGTTGGATGGTGTGGAAAGTGAGTTGGACTCTGTTGCTTCTGGCGACACTTGCTAGGTCCCACCAGGCTATGAGCAGGATAATGGTAATCCAATGCAATTTAGAAGGGCTCTACAATTTTATGCTTTTAGGCCCGTAGCATGGATTAAGGTCTCTGTGGTTTACACACACACACACACACACACACACACACACACACACACACACACACACACACACACACACACACACACACACACACGGATAGTCACAGTTTGTGAGCGAGGCCACTTCACATATGTTGGAACAGGACGTTTGTTTTTTTTAATTTCCTTAAATCAATGTATTTTAACTGCAATGTGTTACTTACTTACTTTGAAAGACACTTTTTAAGACCGAAGATATACAAGTACTCTGCTTGAAATAATACAATTTAAAAAAAAAAATTTCACATGAAACTGTTTGTTTTTGTAACACGATTGGTCCCCAAACAAGTTGTGATTTTAAACCCTCTTCAGCAGAAAACGGCATTCTCGTGAAAAGGGAATCCAGATGTAAGCAATGTTTCCCACATGATATTGTGTGTGTGTGGCTGTGGGAAAAAAAGGAAAACTAATCCATCAAACATTAGCGGTATCAATTCAAACCTGACCAATATTGGATGAGAGAAACCATGCCTAAACATGGACACTTCCAGGATCACATTACTCCATTAGCTGAAGCCCCAGTCGGGGATTATCCTGCTAGAGTGCATCCCTACCTGCTCTACAGGTGCTCATCTGTATCGGATCCGGTAGGATCAATAGACTAAGCAGGAGCTGCTGCTGTCATTATCATCATAGAAAGGAGATTATTTGTAAATCCCCCTTGACGACAACGCGATTCAAAAGGCTTTACATAAGACATGGAAATGCATCCAACATACACAGGAGTATAAAACACAGGAAGCATAAGAAGGGAAAGATAAGCTGTATGTCCCAAATACAGTTTAATAATAAAAACAAAATGTTTTGGATCTCCATTCAAAAGGACATGTGTGTAAAGCGTTCAGGATGACTGGTGATATTAATGGATGTGGGGTAAAATATGAAGATGATAAGGCTGAGCAGGGAATACAACATAATCATGACTGAAGTCACGATCTCTCAGCGAATTAAGATTGTGATTCTCCCTTTCCATCATGGCACACTGGGAACAAACCCATTCATGTGAGACGAAATCCAAGTAATGGTTCAGTCGTTGCTGCACAACTGAATAAAGGTCGCCATCTAGTGGTGAGAAAAGAGACACACACACACAGGGACCATGACGCCATTACGCCACATCTTTATTTAATTAAACTCACAGCTGCAGCACTTTTTGTAGAATTTAATGCAACGGACCAGGACATCCACGGATGTTTTAGGTTTCCAGCTTTTAGCCAGACTCCTCATCAGAAGCCGGCTGTGTCAGTAACAAGAGAAAGAGCACATCAGGTGTAACATTTAGACTTGCAGAGGAGCAGACAGGTGTTTCTAATGACACTCAACATGAGCAGATGTGAATCTTTGGTGCTCAAAAAGCTTCCAAGGAACGGAAACAGATGTTTGTAAGTTTACTGTACAATAAGCAGAAAAAAAGAAATTAAAAGAAGATGTATTTCTATTGTAGTAGTTTGATTATGGAACAACGCTCATTTGAATATAAGAAGGGTCAACTCATTTTAAAAGGATCGTTTATAAAAATTAAAAAAAACTACTAATGTGAATAAAATGTTAATATATTTTTTTCTTCTTCTTTATTTTAAATGAATTATCTGATTTAAATTAATAATAATTTAATAAAACTCATGCTATAAGAAGTTGTTTCCATGACAGTGAGCGCATTGTGCAGAAGGTCTAGAAGTATACTTTTACCACTAACCGTCCTCTGTATACAAAGTTAATTGTATTCTTACGCTACTTGCACAGTCCAGTCACAGTAAAGTGTGGCTCTACAGCTGCAGGTTATGTTTACATGTGTTCACTGTTGATATATTTGTTTAGTTGTATGTCTGTATCTGCATATTGTTCAGGGAATTCAAAGTAAATTGAGTTTACTGAGAACCGTGTCAACCTTTGGTCGTCACACATTTGAGCTGAATCACCTGCTATTTATTAGCTGGTGATCGTTTTGCATTTTAAACCAAAGCACTCTTGCTGCTCTCGGATGGAAATCTATTGTTATTTAATATATTTGAAACACACATTTCATAGTTAAACGCTCCTCTACCATTTCTCCTCTTTCAAGAGCATCACCTCTTCACATAAGGTAAAATAAGATAATCCTTTATTAGTCCCTCAGTGGGGAAATTACAGGATTACAGCAGCATTAACAGTAAGAAGAATATTAAATATACAGATGGAATAAAAAATTGTATAAAAGTACTTCAACGTAATGGATATATAACTGTGGGTCATTTAGTGCAAAGCGCCACTTACTGGCAGCAGAAAAACATGTACTTTACTGAGTCATTTGGAAATAAATGCATTTCTGGATTGATTCGTGCCATAACCCGCTGGCTGCTGCTGGCGTCCTGGTGTTCTTAATGTTCTTAATGCCACACGTTCTCACAGCAACTCTGCCATGGCTCCAGGAGCAGGGCCTCGCCACCACTGCCAAGAGACGCCAGAGTGGGAAGACAACAATGGGCATGCTCAACGTGGATGGCACACATTTGAATCCAGATGATCACCTGCAGTTTGATCAGCTGCTGGCCTGGTACTTTTGGCACCATGTGCTCGTAGTCGGCAGAAGTTATTGGACTGATCTCGATCTCGGCACTCACACTCACAGACTTTGCAAAATCCGTGAGGGTTTTAGTTCTATCCCTCTGTCAAACCACAGAGCGTTCGAGGGCTCTCGCACAGATACTTTGAGCCTTTTATGAACCCTTTCCGTAAGTCAGCATTGGATGCAGACTTTGCCCGAGGGAATTACCCACAATTCATTGAAATGTGACGGTAAAACACACACGAAACAGAAAAGGTGAACAAAGAGGACGACACATGTGTGTTCAGTCTGGCAAATTCCATGTACTCAGAAACATTAAGGATTACAGATAGAGAATACAAATACATTAAATTAGAGGATGATTATTTAATTGTTCATCCAATATTTCATTTAGTCTTTGAACAAGTAAATAGATTATGTGAAATGACTTCTTATCTTGTGTGGAAAGACCTTTGGAAGGTGTTCAAATCAGGGAGTAAAAAGTATGATCATAAATAATACAAGTACAATAAATACCAGGGTTCAGGGTTTCAGGCCTTAGGGAGACACTCGGGTGAAGTTTGAGGATTTTTTTTATCTTTTTGTGTGTTACTCAGCTGTTAGCCATTCAAGAACAGTCGAGATCTCGAGCTTCTTACTGTGACAGTAACAACCAGCGAGCAGCGGGGCAACATGGCATGATTGGGCAAACATGGCGACCCAAACTGACAGCGCATTCAAAAGAGAAAATGGAGCGGTACAAACACAAATTGAGGTTGTTCTGTACACAGATGAGGTTGTCGCCTGCGTGAATTGGTAATGTCAGTAGTTTCCCCACCATTGTTTCCACTTTAAACGCCTCTGAGTTTGCGACGACATCAAAAAGAGAGCTAATTTCTCCCCCGCAGGTCTCTTTCAACTCCCACTCTCTCTCTCTGCAAGGGGCCGCAACGCTTTTATTGCAGCGTCTTTACCTAAACTGCACAAAGCTTAGCCGCTCATCATCTCTCCTGTCACCTCAACCTGTGAATGTACTGCTGGTTGTGTTCAAGTTCACTACAACAACTTGGATTTTATAAATGTTTGAGCAGTTTTTTTCATCTGTTATAAGAAATTTGAGACTACATTTATCATTCATGAGTTAACCTTCAATGTGTCTTTCCATTGTTAATATGAGGGGTGTAAAGCAAAGCAAACTGCAGTGATGGCAGCTGCTGTAGGATTTCAATTATTCATACTATAGGCCTGAAAACGATTGAATTAATGTAAATGAACACATTGCAGAACTTTAATTATGCTATTTGTGTTCAGAAAATTGCTCTAAGGCAAAAATTACATGATGTATTCTTACTGTTTTACTGAAAATGTGTTCCGGGTAAATCCCTCTGTCTAAGTCGCTCATTATAAAGCAACATCAATTCAAATGAAATTGACATTTTAGCGCTGAAAATAATCTATAACATGCACTTCCAGCCATGGCCTATTGCCGGCTATGGGTTCATTGCGTGTGGTTGTGCTGCATTTTGAATTAAAAGCCCCGTGTCATCAGTATTACTGAGTTGTGTGCAGCGCATTGACAATTTTGTATTTTCAGCAGATTCCCTAAAACACAAAACTCATCCTCTGTGATTGGTTGTGGCTCAGCATGCTCCATTGTTCCATCAGCCCGTTTGTTCGCTCGGTTTCCTACGCACAAACAAAACTTTCCTGCCTGCCCTGTGCGATATTTGGCTCCTCTGTGCTTTGATAACCCCAAAATATTGGAAGCTCTGACTTTTTCTGAGGGAAGAAAGGTAAAGGTAGGTCATTTATATCAAAACAGTGTGTGCAATGGTGTATATGTGAGCAGAATACATGTTTAAATGGTTTAAAGTTATTTTTCTTTATACTGATGATTGGTAGTTAAACTCTAAATGTCAGACATTATCGCTTTAAGTAGCTTGGGGATTGGGGAAACTCAGTTTTTCTGAACTATCAACCCAAGATGGCCTTCATTTATAGATGCAGAATTGAATTAAAAAGACTATTCTTGATATGTTGTTAATCATTCTGTACGCTTTTCCCCATAGTTCTGTATCACATGTAAGATATCTTGGAAACCTGGCAGTCTTGCTATGAATTAAAAATGTATTTCTGTGGTTTTAAAAAGGGTTTTAAAGATATACTCACCTCTCAGTCTTGCAGGTTAACGACACCATGTAACTTCCCTCCGTTGAATAGTGGGAACTATTTCTATAATC
Source organism: Clinocottus analis (assembly GCF_023055335.1). Taxonomy (NCBI): domain Eukaryota; kingdom Metazoa; phylum Chordata; class Actinopteri; order Perciformes; family Cottidae; genus Clinocottus; species Clinocottus analis. Next base: position 18,344,945 of record NW_027175931.1, on the reverse strand, counting down.
AAATATGTCAAACTCCAGGACATCAGTTGTGACATCCCGCTGAATGTATTTCAATATTGTTTTATTCATATGCAGTGTTGCCCCGTGCTTTGTGACAGGAAGTGCCTGCTCTAATTGGTACAGCAGAGTACAGATGTTCGCGTATCCCTGACCTGCTCTGTTTTCTCTTCATGTGTCAGTCAGTGTTTATTTGGCAGGATGTACAGCTTCATGGGAGGAGGTTTGTTCTGTGCTGGAGTCGGGAACATACTCCTCATTGTCTCCACAGCAACTGACTACTGGATGCAGTACCGCCACTCCAGCAATTACATGCACCAGGGCCTGTGGCGGTACTGTGTGCCCGGCAAATGCATGACGCACACAGACAGCATCGGTGAGAGTCCCTGTCTTCGGCTGCACGTGCACGGGCAGATCCTCATTTTTCTTCATTAGTTTGCTGACAATCTGTCTGTGAACTCCATACTAACCCCGAACAACACTGTGTTACATACAATGCACAGGTTATTTTTGAGTTGGTGACGAAGGAATAGTTTCATTTGGACCAGTCATACATCACAAACATTGGATAAAATGACATTTCTAGTCATATGTTTCGTTCATGAAATTAGGTGCAAATCCATTCCCAAACACTAGATGGCAAACTAGAGCTTATTCCTGTCAATGAGGAAATTCACAAAGAACACTGAATGTGACGTATACACCAGCCTGACACACTTTACAGGTTGTGTCTTATCAAATTTAGGAGTCATTCATTATTCTTCATTTAGTCCTGGTTTTATGTCTGGTTTCGTCTCTTTCCCACAGCGTACTGGGATGCCACTCGGGCCTTCATGATTCTTTCCCTACTGGCTTGTTTCATTGGAATTGTGATCGGTGTTATGGCCTTCATCCACTACTCCTCATTTGACGGGTTTGACAAGACATTTGCAGCTGGCATCCTCTTCTTCATCTCCTGTAAGCTTCTCCATTGAGGCTTCTTGCAAGCCCCTTTGACACTGCACAAGCAGTCATCAATTTAACCCAATGAGTCTCTTTTGTGTAGGCTTCTTTGTGTTGCTGGCCATGGCCGTCTACACAGGAGTGACAGTGAACTACTATGGTAAACGCTATGGCAGCTGGCGGTTCTCCTGGTCCTATATAATGGGCTGGGTGTCAGTGGTGCTCACATTCTTCTCAGGTACGCATCCTACCTCGTTGACAAAGGGAAACAGGTGTGCCTCATTCTTACGTCCATATTTAAATATGATTCTCTAGGTATCTTCTACATGTGCGCCTACCGGATGCACGAATGCCCCAGAAACTCCAACTCACGCTGACCTGCGAAAGACGTCACACAGCAGCACTGGTCCATGATGTATGGACGGGAAGAACCGATACTCCTATAAACTTTACAACTACTTCCTGTTAACCTGAATATGCACAATAAAAATATAGGAGAAAGAAAGTGGTCGGTTTTCCATCTACATTTAGACACCTTTCAGAAAAGGTGCAGTGTTTGTCATGAGTCTCTCATTGCCAGGTAAATGTTCCTCACAGTATCTTTACTTTTACATAAGAAAATGTTATGCAGTAGAACAGCTTTGGTATAATACAAACACAATGAATAAAATACTATGGTAGTTTTTATAAGAAGAGTCAGTTCAAAGTTTAAAAAACTTTATTTAGTTTCATTTTGCAAAGTACTCAGAATAAACCGAAAGAAAAACACACCGTGGCATCACAAACATTACTGGATACAACACAGCCTACCAGAAAAGCCACAGTGGAAGTGTTGCCATAAGCCTGCTGTTGAGACAATCCCAGAGATAACGGTTCTGAAGGAAACGCTAGATAACACAGAGATATTATGCCTGTGATCAACCCTCACCAACCTCAAAAAAGGAAAGAGAACAAGCTCATGCACTTAAAAGTCAACGTATGGTTTAGTCGACCTCCTCAATGGTAGGGCCGGAGGACCCGCCACCTCCAGGAGCGCTGCCAGCTCCGCTGAAGCCACCTGGCATCCCACCTGGCATGCCGCCGGGCATTCCACCTGGCATGCCTCCTGCATTTTGGTACAGCTTGGTCATGATAGGGTTGCACACCTTCTCCAATTCCTTCTGCTGATGCTCAAACTCCTCCTTTTCTGCAGACTGAAAAGAAAAGAAAAAAAAAACAGCATGTTAAGTATCCATCTGAAGACAGCCCGACATATTTTGACCAATGCCAATGAGGTTTACAGCCACAATACATCTTGTAATTCTCACCTGATTCCCATCCAACCAGCTGATGATCTCTTTGCACTTCTCTACAATCTTCTGTTTGTCCTCATCGCTGATCTTGTCCTTCAGCTTCTCGTCTTCCACAGTGGACTTCATGTTGAAGGCATAAGACTCAAGACCGTTCTTGGCAGACACCTTCTCCCTCTGCACATCATCCTCAGCCTTGTACTTATCTGCTTCCTGGACCATGCGCTCAATGTCCTCCTTGCTCAAGCGACCTAATGGATTTTTATTGATTAGTTATTAACACAAACCTGAATATTGTAAGTCACAATTAAGATAGAACCCTAAAGTTGTAGTTACCTTTGTCGTTGGTGATTGTGATCTTATTCTCCTTCCCGGTGCTCTTGTCAGCTGCAGACACATTCATGATGCCGTTGGCATCAATATCAAAGGTCACCTCAATCTGAGGAACTCCTCGGGGTGCAGGGGGGAGTCCAATCAGCTCAAATTTCCCCAAAAGGTTGTTATCTTTGGTCATGGCCCTCTCACCTTCAAACACCTACGGTGGATAACTCATTAATTAATAAAATTCAAGAGATTATCTACCATAATTGTGTTACTTTCAGATGAATATGGTAGTCTTACCTGAATGAGCACACCAGGCTGGTTGTCGGAATAGGTGGTAAAAGTCTGAGTCTGCTTTGTGGGGATAGTGGTGTTCCTCTTTATGAGAACAGTCATGACTCCTCCGGCAGTCTCAATGCCCAGAGACAAGGGGGTCACATCCAGCAGCAGCAGATCCTGCACATTCTCCGATTTGTCACCTGACAAGATGGCTGCCTGCACAGCTGCAGAAAAGAGGATTTTTTTTAATTAAATGCCGTTAAATTTTTCCAATCTCACATCAGGATTTTAGTATACAAGTGTTGCTGCGATATCTATGGACATGAAAGTGTTACCTGCACCGTAGGCCACTGCTTCATCAGGGTTAATACTCTTATTGAGGTCCTTTCCGTTGAAAAAGTCTTGCAGCAGCTTCTGGATCTTGGGAATACGAGTTGACCCTCCCACCAGGACAATGTCGTGGATTTGAGCTTTGTCCATCTTGGCATCACGGAGAGACTTTTCCACAGGGTCCAGGGTTCCTCTAAACAGGTCTGCGTTCAGCTCCTCAAACCGGGCCCTGGTAATTGAGGTGTAGAAATCGACGCCCTCGTAGAGAGAATCAATTTCAATGCTTGCCTGTGTGCTGGAGGACAACGTGCGCTTGGCCCTCTCGCACGCTGTGCGCAGACGACGCACCGCCCTCTTGTTGTCGCTGATGTCTTTTTTATGCTTGCGTTTGAATTCAGAGATGAAGTGGTTGACCATCCGGTTATCAAAATCTTCTCCACCCAAGTGAGTGTCACCAGCTGTGGACTTGACCTCAAAGATGCCATCTTCAATAGTCAAGATGGAGACATCAAAAGTGCCGCCTCCCAGGTCAAAGATGAGGACGTTTCTCTCAGCTCCCACCTGTAGTTGGAAGACAAAGTCATTTGAAATTTGAGTGTTCGAGTCGTCCACAATTAAAGTCTACTTTGGTAGTTAAAATCCGCCACTTTTTTTTTTTTTACCTTTTTGTCCAGGCCATAAGCAATAGCAGCAGCAGTTGGCTCGTTGATGATACGAAGGACATTCAGTCCAGAAATGGTCCCTGCATCTTTGGTGGCCTGGCGCTGAGAGTCATTGAAGTATGCAGGCACAGTCACTACTGCATTTGTTACAGTCTGCAAGAAGAACAAGTTGCAATAGTTGGACAAGTACCGTTTGGTATTTAAATCATTTTAAAGTTAGAAGGGACTTCATTTTGTGCCAATTTTGGAAGCTCTTTTGGACAAAGGCGTTTCTGAGTACGGGAAAACACACACCTTTCCAAGGTATGCCTCAGCAATCTCCTTCATCTTAATTAGCACCATAGAAGAGATCTCCTCTGGGTAGAAGGACTTGGTCTCTCCCTTGTAGTCCACTTGTACTTTAGGGCGCGTTGCATCATCAATGACTGAGAATGGCCAGTATTTCATGTCTGACTGGACAACCGCATCATCAAACCGACGTCCAATGAGACGCTTTGCATCTAAAAAAAAACAATTAAAAAAAACACAATTTTATAGATAACCAAAAAAGGCAAAGTTATCTCAAACAAAATTAAGAAAAAAAAATGTGCGTACCAAATACAGTGTTGTTGGGGTTCAGGGCCACCTGGTTCTTGGCTGCATCACCAATAAGCCTCTCGGTGTCAGTGAAGGCAACATAACTGGGTGTGGTCCTGTTTCCCTGGTCATTGGCAATGATCTCAACTTTGCCATGCTGGAACACTCCTACACAGGAGTAGGTAGTGCCCAAGTCAATGCCGACTGCTGGTCCCTTAGACATGGTTCCTGAAAGAAAGAAAAATGATCAGCCGTTATTATAGTGGCAAAAATAAAAAAGAGACTATCTGAGTATAAGACAAATGATGTAGCTGTGGGTGGCCACCGTGAGGCACATTTGTAGTATGGTGTAATGAGGTTATTATCAGAGTCTGAGCAGCTGAAACAGAAGTGGAAACTAAGTCTCAGTGACGTGAAGGACCAGAGCACCTGTTTTTAAGCCCCCTCGTATTTGACAGCTTAGCAAGGGCTGTGTTTATTATGGCAACAATAAACAGGGAGGAGAGGGCCTTTTGACACAAGTCTACTGGAGCCAGACAACCACTGACATTTTATTTACTCTTGTCATGTTTAGGTTAAACTTTAATATTCACTCACCATTTTAATTGTTCTTATTTGATTGGAAACTGAATATCATATACAAGTGTGTGTCAACCAGTCTGATTTTTTTAAATAAATAAATATACATATATACACACAGACTTTGTTACTGGGATAATTGTCAAGATGACCATTAGTGATAACTTGTAATAGGCCCCATGTTTTGTTGCCACAGCAGCAGACCATAAAATGTAATGTAGCCTAATGATAAGCCACATGGGAGGCCCCTGCAACATGCATCAGTAATGCATCTCATACTGGAGCACTGTAGGGCCGTGCACATGACGTGGAAAAAAAAAAAAAAAAAAAAAAAAAAAAAAAAACACACGATTTTTTTTTATTCAAATAGTTTTATCTAACTCACCTAAATGCTTTTCAGAAAAACGTTGACAATTACAGCAGTTGTGTGACGTAATGCCATTATATTTTTTTAGAGATTCCACATCAATTAATATTTTTTATTACAACAAGGCGATTATTAAAATAAAACGAAGTAGTTGCCAGATCGCTGGGCCGAATGCTGGTTTCCCGGCATCGTGAGGTTAGGCCATCGACCGCGTACGGGCGTGTCCTCCCACACCACCGAGAACTTTCTGGATCTTTCCTTCCGTTGCAACTTGCCCACGTTTTTCAAGAAGTTACGTAACCTCGTCCGCATGACGTAGTAACCACAACGGATATATTAGCAACTTAGCACGCGCACTTCCGGCCTGGTTTTATAGCCGTTGTTCGCCATTTTTTTCTGTGGCCCTCGTGTTCAATGGAGAGCCTCGACGTGCACTATGCATTAGAAAGCTATTAGCTTATTAAAGTATGTTGTGAGAAGTTAGTGTATATAAAGTATACACCTAGCAACGTAGCCCGCGTGTTTCCGGCCTTGTTTCATTGCCGTTCGCCATTTTTTCTGTGGCCCTCGTGTTCATTAAAAGTGAGCCTCATCGGCACTGTGGCATTATAAAGATATTAGGTGATAAAAGCATCAGCTCTTGTGAGACGTAATGTGTATATAACGCATATACTAGCAACTTAGTCGACGTTCTGTTTACGGCCTAGTTTCATACCCGGTGTTCGCCATTTTTTTCTGTAACCCTAGTGTTCAATGAAGGTGAGCCTCAACCTACAATGTGGTATTACACATTTAGCTTATTAATGCACCAGTTATCGTGAGAAGTTGGTGTGAAATAACGCGACAACAAGCAGCTATTTTATATCTTGTAATGTCGAAAGAGTGTCGATACCACGTGCCAGCTAACGGTAGTTTAAATTATAGGCCCTGTAATGAACGTGACGCTGAGTTGAGCATCTTTTTATCCCCGATTTAAAAAATAATGTAAAGTCTATGACCAGTATAAATTACCGCAATACATTATTGACCTTGCCAATACGTACCTCCGTTAAATTTAGAACCGGTCGTGTGTTCGGCTGGTCGTTGAAGTAGCTGTTGCAAGCTGGATTCACCCTGAGTGACTCAGTGTGCCGGGTCGCCGCCTAGTGTATGTGGTTGATGCCGCGCCTCCTTCCTTACACCATCCCTTTTAGAACTCTCCAGAACATGGGAGGAGCGTTTGCTGGCCAATCATCGTGCTCCACAGCCTCTGTAAATGGACCAATAAAAATACTGTTTGCTTGGCTTCTCAGCAGTTGCTATGCTGATAGATTACAGTCACGTGGTGACAATCACGATCACACAATGGTCGATAACGGTGGTGGAGGAAGTCTTTTGATCCCTCCCCCATCTAAACCCTCAAACCCCGAACCCTCAAGGATTTACTGACGTCACCTAGTAAATGATTGAGTGTGAGAGACTGTGAGGCCTTGAACTGGTGTGAATATATATATATATATATATATATATATATATATATATATATATATATATATATACATATATATATATATATACATATATATATATATATATATATATATATATATATATATATATATATATATGTATATATATATATATATATATATATATATATATATATATACATATATACATATATATATATATATATATATATATATATATATATACATATATATATATATATATATATATATATATATATATATATATATATATATATATATATATATATATATATATATATATAACATTTTGTTTTGTTATTGAAGCTGTTTTGCTAAAACCAGTAGATATATTATTTGAGGAAAGAGCCTGGAAGAGGTTCAAATCAGGAAAAAAAAGTATAAAATAAATACATATTTTTATATTTAGTTACATAATATGTTGCTGCAAAGTGACGTCCCATTCATATTTAAACCATTTCAAGCCTTCACAGTCTCTCACACTCAACCAGTCAAACAGGCAACGTTAGCAAATCCCTGAGGGTGCAGGGTTTGAGGCCTTTTGGGGGACACTGGGATGAATTAGGGTGATTTTTATCTTTTTGTGTGTTACTCGGCTGTTAACTATTCAAGAACATTTTGCTGCAGTTTGCTGCCATCACTGCAAACTGCAGTGATGGCAGCTGCCGTAGTATCTTAATCATTTATACCACAGGCCTGAAAATTATTGAATTAATGTAAATGAACACATTGTACAACTATAGTTATACTATTTGTGTAGATAAAGTGGTTCAGAGAATTGCTTGAAGACAGATATGACCGGATTTATTTATATTTTTTTGACTGAAATTTCGTTTTGGGTAACTCCTTCTGTCTATTATGCTCACGGTATAATTTGCTCTATTGCGCCATTAAGTGGACAATACCTGTACAGCAGGCAGAGTGATTATAACGACACTATGGCTTTGGGGTGTGAAGCTTTGGGGTTGAATAAATGAATACATTCTGTTTGTGATGCCAATACATAAATTATGAACTTAGTAATATAGTGTATGTTTTTATGAAACAATGTCGGGGTCAAAAGGGAAAGAGGAAACTCACGAATCGCACGCGGCCAAACCCGCGAATGCATTTCCTGAATCAGTCACGTGGTACGGCCATCTTGCGAGCGTCACCATATACGTCATCAACATGAGCCTCCACACTCACTCCACGATCATGTTCCTGAATTTAATAGACACGCGCGGTTTTCTCGCAAAATCTGGCGACTCTCTCTCTCTGATCATTTTACTTCACTACCTTTAATTAAGAACTATAGCCACAAGTTATTTTTCAACTATAGATTTTACATACAAAACATGATCAATGTATATGATATAATCCATTATTACTTTCAAAAGTATGTGAATTAGTTCACATTAGCTCCACTTTGACCAAAGACAAAGTGATCCAATACAATATTAATAGCCACATTGCATTTTGAGTCCTTTTTTTTACTACTTTAAAGCTGCTTCAAGAAACTTTAAATAACCTTAACCTGCGGACAAAAGTAGTAATGTTGCTGAGAACCAGTCTCTTTAGACACTCATTTTGCGGCCCTCGGCAGCATCGTGTCGGTGTCGGCTCTGGGACAAAGCGCTGCTCTTGCCTGGGCAGCAGACGTTGCAGCCGGTGGCGAGCTCTCCTTTTCCCATCGGAGGTTACAACTGCTGGTCTCAGGCCACTCGTCAGGCCAATTGTAAGACTACAATTTCTCAGGCTCTCTAACATTGGACATTAGAAGATTTCAATACCATCGCCTGCTGTTTGTAAATCAATCGGCTGGGTCAGACGATGTCACGAGGATCCACGAGACTAAACGGTTCTCTGCTGGAATAGGATAGATTGCTCCAGCATGTAGCATTGCTTAAATCTCTAGATCACCTTTCTTTCCCATTTTGACATTTTGGTGTTTTTTTTTAACTTCAGCAGATCTAATTAAAACCTTACAAAGTGTCTTTGTGTGTGTGAATATAATCAGTATATATAATATTAATCCCATAATACCGCATATATGTATAGCCCCCTGATAGTGTTAATTCTGCTGTATTATGACCTCTAAAACTTTAAGTACTGAGACTTTTGAATGCATGTAAAAGAGTATTTCTTCCACCACCTAAGAAGAGTTCAAGTACTGTATAACTCACCGAAGAAGAGTCCAAGCACTGTATAACTCTTCGTAGTCAATGCAAGTACAAGGAGATCGAATAAGCTTAACCGCACCTATAGGTGTCAAGTTAAAAACCCAATAAGTCTGTCTCTCTGTTTTGCAACACCAAATATGTATTTGGGAACCGATACTGAGAATAACGATTCCCTCCCAAAAAACAGCAAGTGGGTCACCGATCATCATGTTGTATACCTGACCCAGGGATTGGTTTCCCATTTACAGGGCAGTTCATGCAAGGATTGTGTCCTGACGTGACTTATAAAAAAGGCGCCGCCTTTGTTCCTGTTATTACTTGTTGATACAGTGACTCAGAGCTGTTGTTGAAAGGAAATGTATTCTGTGGTTGGACTAAATCATTTAAATTAAACGTCAGATTTTATAAAAACATCTGTTCAACGTGGCTTCGTGTTATGTAATTTGTGCCATATCTTATACTGAAAAGCCAAAGAGACGAGACATTTGTTAACTAACTTGACCACCATTTTAGTTTTAATGTAAACATCCGTAGCCTTTGTTCCCATTGAGAGTATAGTGTTCACAAGTCCGTGAGTCACAGACACATGAAAGTGTTTTTTAAAGAGTGTTGCAAAGGGATGCATGTTGATCCAGTGAAACTCAAACATTACACTGCGGGTCAAATGGGACGTATACTGTGCTGATAATAAAGACGTTTTGGAGTTTAACAATGATGGTAGACACGAAGATTCCTCTTTTCTTTACGATTGTATTGGATAAACTAAATGGGGAAACAGCTACAAGGTTACACAATTTGCCCTAAAAAGCTCACTAGTTAGGCCTCCAGTAATGGCAGGACTGACATTTGTTTATTTACATATTGAGCTGTTGCGGTTGTAGAGCAACCTCATCATTCATTTAGAGTATTGTTTCTGGGCACCTGATGCATGTAAGTCAAATATTCAGTCTCTTTTAGCTTTGTGTTTGGTCTCCACTAACTCATGAGGCATCTGTCTCTTTAGTTGCCAAGTGCTCCACTTTGTTCACTAGTTAGTTGCCAGCTGCGTCTGTCTGCTGTTTGGCGCTGAGACAGGAGTGTGGAGTTCATTTACATAGGATACACTTTTTCTAAATTACCTCAAACATATCTTTGTCATTTCTGTACTACAATTTATTGTTGCATATTATCCAACATATAGGTGGATACTGATACATCTCGGAGAAGCTGGGCTGTACCATCCATGCGTCACAGTAAAGCAAACAATACACGCTCTTGGTTTACTTTACCAGGCAACACAGGGATGGACACTGCACTGCGTCATCCTGTCCTGTGTAGATTGTTTTTCTAATTCGGGTTCATCCTCAAACAGTCAAAGACATTGTTTTTCACATTCAACCTGAGTCATTAGTCACATTTTGGAATTTAAAAAACAACATTTGTGTGAACGGAATTTAAACAAAGCTCAACTTTATCTTCTTTATTTGAAAATGAAACTTTTGTGTTTTTGATTCCTGACCTTAATCTGCAACAGGTAACAGGTTACTATGATTATTCCCTAAGGGTGGCCACATTTACTGCCTTGGGTCCAAGTTTTGTAATGTGCCCTCAGTAACACTAATGGCATGGCTTGCAGACAAATGCTTATTTAGACAACAAAGGGTATTATTAAAACTGGCATTTGACATTGGATACATCTAAAGTAATGTAAGACTTTTTTCAGGCTGTATCGTCATGGTGTATTGTGGTGCTGTTCTTCAGGGACCTGAGGTACACAGTAGACCCTTTCATGTCATGATGCTTCACAAAAGACTTTGGATTTCTCTCAGATAGGTGTGCCTTTTATGCGCAGACTGTACAAAACAGCACCAACATTTTCTATTTACAGTTTATAGCCTGAGGCTAGAACAAAAACTCGGAAGAACAATAATGAGACTTTTATCATGTCATAAGATCTCTAAAATGAACACTTGTGATCAGATCACTGATCCTGCTCTTTCATACTCCAAAGAGTAACACAACACTGTTTGCGTGTATACATTTTGGTTTCCTGTGCTCACCCTGCACCCTTACATAATTAGATAGCAAAAAGATAGCAATCAAGTGTTTTCCATTGCGCAGCATTAATACCATCCATCCACCTTGTGCTGCATATAAAGCATATACAATATAAAGTACATAACACATGATGAAAGCAAACTATGGATTGCACCATTTTACATCCAAGAAACACATGCACATCCAAGAAACACATTATTAGTTTGAAATGCTATGATTTAAATAACTCAGTCATATATCCAGGAAAATCATGCAGTGTCTGTCTTTATAAAACATACTGACCTCATTGAGGCTCAGGCTAAAATAAAATTTGTCTGCTGACATCATAAATAATGCAACCAAGCTGGCATTGACATTGATCCTTTCAAATGAAGAAATAGCACCAAAAACAGGTTTGTATCACTAGCTGCATTGCTTTCATATATTTTTTGTGACACATCATAACTATTAGTCAGTTAAAAAGGTTAACATGTTAATACAGAAAGTGTGGTTAGTTATAGACAGAACTTGTTCAAGAACTTGAACATTATATTACAAAGATGGTAAATGTTGATAAAGAAATCTGATTGATTCAGTTTCCAACAAGAGACAAATTACTTTAAAAAGCTTGGTTTACCATTTCATAATGGTAAACTAGTTAATTGTGGCTGAGAAAAAACAACAACTGCAGATTACCAAGTGAACTGGAGTTGACATCTTAAACTGAAAAAATGAGCTTATTTAAGATTTATTGTTATTCTAATACAATGTACATGTGAAATATTCAGGACAAAAAATCAAAATAATGTAAAAAAAACCAACTCACGTTACAGTATTGTGTGAGCCTCCCTCACACACCCCTTTGGGGGAGAAAGTATAAAGGGAGAGACTCGCCAGGCAGCTGAACCAAGACTTACAGGTGAGTCCCTGCAATATCTGTATCTCCTCTCTGTGTTGTTTGTAGGTCATGTGTATTTATTTTGTATAGAATTAAAAAGGCTATTCTTTATTTAAATATGTACAATTATGTTTAGATAGTCTTTTTAAAGCATTCAGTTACGATAATCTTGTCTCTATTAATTTGGTCTTTTAAATTAATCTTGATGTATGAGATATAATGCAAGGGTCTTTATATGTTCAGCAATGGCAGATTATTTCAAATTGTCCTGATATTAAAAAAAAGCAGGATATGTTAATCTGGGGAAAAAAATCTTTTTTTCCCCCCTGAAACTGTAAATCAATCTTTCTTTAATCTTTCAAGTGTTCTGGATGTTGCATTCAGGTTTTATGTTATGTTATGTTATGACCTAACAAGGCCTTTCACCCCATGTACACAAACGCTGATTGATTTATTTTTGGCATCAACAATTTGGAACAGTTTTCTTTCAAAGCACTTTCCTTTGAAAGAAGATGGTGAATGCCTTGGATCTCATTGTCTTTCTGTTTCCTCACAGGTCCACTCACAGAACAATGAGCCTGGTAATCCTTGTATGCCAGCTTTGCCTCATCCTGAGTATCGAGGCACAGATACGAAATGAGTGCATTACCAGTCCAACAAACAGACCCCCAGGTTTGTGCCATTTTCCTCCGTATGCTCTGTAATTACTATTATTTTCACTCTTCCATTTACATCCTATATGTTTTTCCCCCCTTCCAGAAGATTCAGACATAACTGTGGTCTGTGGCTCAGAGTACATGGACCTGAGCATCTTCATTTGCCCGATGTATCAAGCTCTTTACAACGAGTCTCAGATGGTCCTCAATAACCAGATAGACACACCAGAGTGTTATGGGACTGCTGATTGGACCGTGGACCCACCAGTTTTAAAATTCAGATTCCCCCTGAATGACAGTTCTGTTTCATCCTGCAAAAATAACCTTAAGGTATTCTTCACAATAGCTTTAACAACTTTTCCATCAATGACTTTATCCATAAGATGTAATGGTAGATCTCATGCTGTGACAGGTAAGAGTACTTTAGTGGCATGCGGTAAATGTCTGCTTAAATCAGAACATTTATTTAAAGTGATTTCAGTGAAATATGTCTGTGTTTTTTTCAATAGATAAGCACTGAGCGTGGAACTGGACAGTTTTCTGACTACTCAAAGATCCAGTTCTTCAACGTCTCTGGCAGTGTTACCTCAATAGACCCCTCTTTGGCTATGATCACCTATCGCTCGCAGCTCCAGTACAAGTTCTCCTGCTTCTACCCCATGATGTATATCATGAACAACACTCAACTGGGAGTGTGAGTATGTCATAAATAACACTGCTGGTTAAAAAGAAAATATCGGAACTGAGCTACATTCGGATTAATCCTGGTTGCTTTTCATTTAATACAGATCAGGTGTGAATCTTGCAATACAAGACAACAATGGCAGCTTCATCAGCACGCTGAGTATGCAGCTCTACCAAGTAAGAGCTGCTGCACAGTAGCTTTTAAGAATTAGAGAATTATTTTTTGCATTTTATAACTTGATTTTATTTATACTTTTCTGTGAACAGGACGAGTTATACCTACAGGAACTTGTTATGCCACCAACAGGACTGAACCTGAAGACCAAGATCTATGTTGCAGTTAAGGCTACCAATCTAAGTGACAGGTGTTTAAGTCTTGCCAGTTTAAAGTTAACCACAAGTCACATAAATAAGACGTGCCACTTAAAATCCACCGTCTGTACTTTGCAGGTTCAACGTGCTGCTGGACAGATGTTACGCAACAACACAACCTTATCTTGTAGACGACACCTTTTATGACCTCTTTGTAGGGTGAGCCTCATACATATATGTAACCGCGAGAAATGATACCTTCCACTTTTCAACTCAATTCTCTTTGTGCTTACACATCTGCCGTAACATTACCTTTCTCCTTTTTACCCAAGGTGTCAACGTGACGCTCAAACTAAGGTGGACATCAATGGGGTGTCTCAGGTGGCACACTTCTCCTTTGAGGCCTTCAGATTCGTGGAGCACCAAAATAAAACAGTTTCCACTTTCTTCCTGCACTGCGTCACCAGACTCTGTGATGTGGCCTCGTGTCCCGAATTACTGCCGGTGAGTTACTGAAAGAGTCCTGATTTTGAAGATGTCAAAAATAGATGCTTCCTACATCTAAGTCATACTTTAAATTTTGTACGATTCTTCTTTTGTTGTTGTATTTCTTCATTCATTTTGAACAGAAATGCGGTGCATCGTCTAGAAGGAGAATGCTGGAGGCACCAGATACGTCGGCCAACGCTACAGTCACCTCGTCCGCCATTTTTGTGGGGACACAAAAGCGTGGTACGTCTTTGGGGCGACATTCAACAAAGATTACCCTTCCTATCGCTATAAATCGCGACAACACATAGATGCACTTTGTTTGCTCTTGTGGCAGCTCCTAAAAAGATTAGCATAGCTGTCTTATTAGCATCAATTCATCAGAACTGGAGTATTTTATCATTGGCACTGAAGTCTTCACCTGGTCCAAAATAAGTTTTTGCTTATTGAGCAACTGGCTTTGGCAAACATTTGATTGATAGATGGTTTATCCAGTAACCTGCCAAGTATTTCTTTTAAGTGCCTGCCCTTTTCCAAACAGTTTCCATTGACAGCTTCTCAGATGGTTCTGTACATCAAACCATCTGGCGTGGACACATAAAAGTCACATGTCCATAGTAACCGTCTTTGCTTCGCTTTATTGCAAAGAGTTAGTTAGATGAGAAAGTTGAAGCCAGTTAGCTTAGTTCAGCATGAAGACTGGAAAGGAACAATTGTGATTTTTGCATACCTTTAAACAGAGAAGCTAAGGCTAACATATTAATTATTATGGCTTGCTGTTTCTATTTGGTATGTTTAGTATTGGCTGGCAGTATAGCATCATATTTTGCACACAGAAATGAAAGTGGCATCAATTTCACTTCCGATTCTCAGCAAGAGTGCAAATAAAAACGTGTTCCTCAAAATGTGAAATGTAATCAGTTAATTTGATCAATAACAACAAAAAGGGAAATCCTGTTTTTTATTGACTGTATTTTCTTTAACATTTTTCAGAAGAAGACAAAATTGCCGTTGCTTCTCACGGTGAGAATCTTGGTTGGTCACTACTTGCTCAGTCAGTATTAACAACGTCAATTAATACACCTTATGAAGGACAACAATGTGTGACATCATCATGCCTTTCTTCTTCTCTGCTCACACAGGCGTGTCCTCTCAGAGAAGCTACAGCGGCCCCGTGATGGCTGTTACTGTCTGCGTCCTCATCTTAGCTAACATACTCTAACGGACGGCAGCGCTTCCTTCACCTCCCAAACTGACAGTTCAGTGCATCATCATCTAAAAAGCATTTGTATTATTCTAGTAATGTACCATTATTGTAGCTGCAAAGATAGTAAAGTCATGACAAACAATAAA
The DNA here is from genome assembly GCF_023055335.1 of Clinocottus analis. Taxonomy (NCBI): domain Eukaryota; kingdom Metazoa; phylum Chordata; class Actinopteri; order Perciformes; family Cottidae; genus Clinocottus; species Clinocottus analis. Next base: position 18,329,543 of record NW_027175931.1, on the reverse strand, counting down.
TAAAGTCTTAGTACTATTATATACTATTTTTCATTTAACAAACAGCATTATAACACGGTGGTTGAGCAGTAATGTATGCTTTCAATCTTATAATCATTACAAATTTCATTAATAGTTTATTAATGTGGATATGAGGGCACAACATGTGTCCTATAATTGTCTATTATAATTAAGTTTTAATCATGTTGTCAGATTAATATTGTTATATTGAACAAGGAATTGTGATTTATTCTTTGATAATACATGCAATATACTACAAAATCATTAAACTAAACCTGAAAAACATGTGAGCGTGTCTTACTGTGTAAGTGGATGCAGAGGCGGACTGGGAGTCAGACCAGCCCACTCCATGCATCACACTATCCACCACTTGGAAAAATACCTATACATTTAACATTGTCATGGATGATGGAAGAAGAAGAAATGGCATAACATTTTTTTTTTACATTTGGATACACCAATTTGTGAATGGAGAAATTAAGGAATTAATGTCAGGAGAGAAAGACCACATAATAAAGAAACTGTAATCAGAGGGTCGAATTAGTATGAACTACGGCGTGGGGTGGGGTAAGGTGGGATCGCAAGGTCAGCTTTTGGCAAGAAGCCAAGAATCAGTTCCCGCCCCGCCCCTAATATAATGGTAGAGGAAACACTGAACTATATTGTAGAAATGAACAGAATGGAACATACGATGGGGTTTAAACAGGAGTGGTAGCAGTAGTGTTGCATGCTGTGCTCAGAAACGGCTTTGTCTGTGAGAAAGTGATGCAAGTGTTGAGTAGGCATTTAATAACACCTGAAACACAGTGTCCTGTGAAGCATAGAATATAAGCGGTTCTGTGGATGGCAGAGGGAGGGCTGGTTGGTGATGGAGGAGGGCCGGTATTGGACCAGCCCAACCCTAACGGCCCACCGGGTCTCTCCCGGTATCCCCTATAGCCAGCTCACCTCTGGCTGGATGAATTTAAATGACACAAATCTAAACAACAGTCTTTGCTGAACTCCTTCCTTTTTCCAGTTTTATTAAATGATATAACAAGTGTAGATAAAACCTTTACTGCACTGTTATACACGGACAAAATGTGTTTGACATGCGGGGCTCAACATGAAGCTCTGTGTTTTTGTAATATTATTAATTAGAAAATTGGTTGCTAATATTCACCACACAAACATTTTAATAGTGAAAACCTGAGATAGCTCCGACATTTCCACCCACTGGACAGCCTTTCTACATATATTTTATAAAACCTTTACTATTTCAGTTAACTTAAAATATAATTCAACTTTATATTGTACCTACTAAACCTGCACTAAGGTAATCTAGCAAATGTGTTATGGACCAGTTTACTCCAACATGAACAATGATTGGCGTCATGTTTCTGGCCACCTGGTTAATACAAGTCCATGTTCACTCACCTGTCACCATTTTAGCTGTTTTTGCTCTCCACCAACTCCTAAAGGAAATATTTGCAATGCTCCTTTATGTTCACCAGCTACTCGCTAACATTGTCTATTTGCTGCAGTGGTGGGTAACCGAGTATGTTTACTAAAGTGTAAGCAACTTAAAAATAATATTTTGAGGTATTTGCTGTAAACCAGTAGCGGGTTGTCAGAGCCTGCTAGGCCTTCTCTGCTTAAAAAGTTATATCTATGTTATCATGTTCTTTTTTCTTCACAAATACACTACATGTATTATCATATCATATAATTGTATTTGACATGTTTTTCCCTATTAGCTTATTTCCTCATTGAGCAGCTCCTGTGTCCTGTCTGCTCCTCATGGCTTGCTGTCTGCTTCTGCTCTGGATAGCTTCAACGCTCTGTATCCAATCAGATCTCACTTCTGTCTCTCTTTATGTCTCTTTCTCTCCGCCGGTTAAACACATGGTGACGGCCAGCGAGATAGTACAGCATCTTAACCTGAACATTATTGATTCTTCTTGTCTTGCTTCCTGAAACAGGTACATCACTCCTGGTCTGCAACAGCAGTCCTCGGTGGTCGTTGACTGCAGTCATTTTAACTATTTGTTTCTTTTCATCACTCTCTGAGACTCTCTTTATCATGTATAATGTTAACTAGGTTAGTGACATGTTATAAACAAGTCAAGGGGAAAGTGAACAAGAAAATCATGAAATAACATTTATTTTTTAAATCAATACTTGAAATGATGAACACGGATAGATAACACAAGATGAAGCTTTGAATAACATGATGCACCAAGGGTGGATATGTGGTTTTCCACTGTAGATTGTACCCATTCAGCATTTTTGCCTGGTGGAAGGTTAAAAAATTATCCTATTGTGAGAAAAATGACCACAACCACAAGAGCAAAAGTTATTGTGTTTTTGTTTTTTAAAACACGTGTTTAAACCATTTTTTAACAAAGCCTACATATAGGCGTAGTATTTTAGCCTTTACCGAAGTGTTCTAGCCTTTGGCGTAGCGTTCTAGCCTCAGGCGTGGCGTTTTAGCCTTAGGCGTAGCATTCTAGCCTTAGGTGTGACGTTCTAGTCTTAGATGTAGCATTCTAGCCTTAGGTGTGACGTTCTAGTCTTAGATGTAGCATTCTAGCCTTAGGCAGAGCGTTGTAGCCTCTGGCAAAGCGTTCTGACCTTTGGCGTAGCGTTCTGACCTTTGGCGTAGCGTTCTAGCCTTTGGCGTAGCGTTCTAGCCTTAGACGTAGCGTTCTAGCCTTAGACGTAGCGTTCTAGCCTTTGGCGTAGCGTTTTAGCCTCTGGCATGATACTGCAACTTGTGTAACTTTCAGTCGCCTTAATTTTTCTTTAAAATAAAAATAGTAATAAACTACTGTGTTTATCTCTACAGATCATCTGTAGGGTAAGAACTATGCTACCTCTGACTTTTATCACAATTATGCCGAATGCTAAATGTTCTTTGAGAATAATTTAGAAAAATACTGTCAAATTAAGAGTTTATCTGACAAGATATAGTTGTTTAAGTGAATATTTACAAAAACATTTGTTACTGCTGTTTGCGATTACATTTGGGTCAATATTAGTCTGACATAACAACCTTGATAATTTGGCTCATGAGATAAACGCGTCTTTTGCACATTCGGAGCAACTATTAAAAAGGTAGAGATTTTGACATACCGCATGGAGAATATATGTACATCTGAATCCTGGTACAGTTGTGGGTAGTAACCCTTTTTATATATCCTTGTGTGTAGATTATTTAAATCCTATTAGCAGATGTTCTACAAGCCTTGCCCGTTATTTTGTACATTGTTATTTGCTATTGTGTTCCTATTTGGGGTTTATTGTACTGTGATTGATGTATGGTTTATTGGTTACATTCCTGTGTGTGTCAGGGCTTCATTGTGTCTGTTGTATCATTGACACTAACAAAAGCAAGCACAGGGAGAGGCAGCCATTTTGAATCATTACAAAGCTTTTCTAAACTGAATCAAAATCTTTAAAACTGTAATTTGACACTGTTTTTACACTGTCTTTGCACAACTTTTAGTTATTTTAAACCAGTTTTTGCAGAGTTCAGCACTCTTAATGGGAGTACATCCTCCACCCATTCATTTGGGGTGGCCATCATGCGCTCCCACAGGGCCGCCTCGTCAGGAGTCGAGTCCATCCAGTGCACCAGTGCTCCGTAACTTCGTCCTGCGGGGAAACATTGAGACACAACAATTAAAACACAAGCACCACTCAGGTGGTTTTATTTTAAGTTGGTGTTTGAGACCCATAGAGGTAGAATTACCCAATATGTTCACGAAAATATATAGTTCCAACCATATATAGTTTTTTTAATATAGGAATTACACCACATTCGCTCCAAAAAGTGATTTCTTTTAGTAGATATATTTATAACACAGCGATGCTTCAGCTGATGATCAGTTCTTTTCCACGGTTCAGATTGGTTCTGTTTGTGTATTTTGACCAGCACCTTTTCCAACTCCAATCCTCAGGCCCCCCAGCAGGTTGTTTGCCAGCCTGTCTTGGTCCCAGACTGTGAGCTCCACGCAGGCTTCTGACAGATCGGCCTCCCTGATGCCGTCGTACACCATCGTATGGTTGAACGCTGGGTCTACTGTCCTCCGCAGCACACGCGTCTTCTGGCGACTCTTTCTGCTCGTGTCCGGCAGCACAAAGCTTGGGATGAAAGGGAAGAAGACACATTGTCACTGTTACAGCAGAACACTGATGGAGTCATTTTTGGGAGAGAACCTAATCTCTTTCAATTAATTGAGAATATGGATACTGATATTACGTTTGTACGTTCAATATGAAGTCAATGTCACAGCTAGCAAAGAGTTAGCTGAGCTTAGTTTGATAAAATGTACCTCTAAAGCTCATGATGCTACATTTCGTGTAAAACGTAGTTGTTTTACATAAAGCCTCTCACAGCTTGGCTACAGTTTTTGTTAACAAAACGTATATGTATATAATGTGCTAATTAGTGAGCTTTAGATGTGCTGGTAGGCGATTTCTTTACCTTTGGACAGAGCTGTTTCCCCTGTTTCCAGTCTTTATGCTAAACTAAGCTACTGGCTTGAGCTTCACGTTTAACAGACACACTTCAGTGGTATCAATCTTCTCATCTAAGTATCAGCAACAAATTAAAGAAGTATTTCTAAGAATGGCAAACATCTTTTTTTATGCATACCACTTAACATATGGGTCGATAGTGGCCCGGATAGGTGGCAAGTTCTTGCATTCTTTCACCCAAATGTGTACTTCTCCAGTGTTTGGACCGTCCTTAATTGATCCTTTGACAAAGAAATGACAAAATATAGACAAAATATTTGAAGAACCCTCCATGTACAAAGGGGGGGATTGCGTTTTTCTAAAATATACATCATAAACAAAGCCTGTTTTTAAATAACAGAAAAAAAGTCTGTGCAGACCTTCACTGTGGATGATCTCTGGCAGGAAACGTATGGCGAGTCTCATCTCTCCTTGACCATGTGATGGCGCCAAAGTGGGAGCAGTCTGAAATGTTTGACACAGTATAAATTATACATAAACAGTAGGTCCTAAATGGGGCAAAGGTTATATTTGAGCATGTGATATCACAAGCTCAAATAGACTCTGGGGAGGCGGACCACATTCTGAGATAATCCGCTGTTATTTGATGAAAAAACAGCTGCTGTGGATAAAGCAAGCCTGTGAGCGTTTTTTTTCTTCTTTTCTTTTTACCCTTGTTTTCAGGGCTAAGTAGTTCATCTGGGTGTGGTTAAAGTCCCAGTTGGAGAGGTCCAGGTCTACCTCGCCCAGGAAACTGTTTTTGCCAAAGGTGTCGTGATGCCAAACGGAGAGAATGAGCGACTGGGTTCTGAGGTACTCCATGCGAACACGATACTGCAAGGACAGGGAAGAGCAAGCTGCTTTTGTTTGTTGATTATCACGCAAGCCAAGTAATGTGTGGGAAAGTGCCTTTGTTTGTTTAGTACGATGGCATCATGGATTCTTACTCGGAGGATCTCGTTGAAAGTTGGATTTCGTGTCTTCTTTTTCACCGATGTCTTCCTCTTTCCCAAATGAGCTCTGTCAGGAACCAGGTAGCTTTTGACATACCTTTAAAAGTAAAAAGATACACCCTCAGCATATAATACCATTTCAATGTGAATCTAGTTACAGTTACTGGAAAAAATGTACATGCATGAAAATTGTACGCATTTTTAGTTATACTACAGCAGTATATCGTTTATACATCATACAAAAAGATATTGAAAGTTTACCCTTTTTACGCAGTGGGTCCAGTTCAGCATGGAGAAAACGCCGAAGATTGACAATGTTTAATATAATTACAGTGTTTGTTTCTACCTAGTTAAATATACGATCCTGGTGTCAGCCCTCATCCAAGTAAGCAGATGCAGGTGTGCTCCCATAGAGAACACATATGAACGCATTATCCAGGTGTTTGATCACACTCATATATATGGACACAGCAGGTGTTTTGTTAGCTGGAGTTATGTAAGGTAAAATAAAAAATAAAGATAAACAAGGCAACGATGATCTAAATGCTGAAATAAAAGTGAAATTCACCAGACACAGATTTCAATGGCTTGCTATGTGTAGTGGCAACTCAGTGGAAACCCGGTTAAGTGGAGGTCATGCTTTGAATCTACTCGTTAACAGTCATTCATTTCCCTAAATAAACAGTACATACAGTATAAATACGCCAATAGAATATTTCATGCCCAGTACTCACGGATCAGAACGGCCCCTCTTCGGGTCGACTGCCGCCAGGTCTTGGCACTTAGTCACAAAGATGTGAAACTCTCTGAGCTTCTGGACGTAGTTGATGGAGAACTGGATATTTCCCTGAACCTCCACGTTCCCAAAATCCCCACTGTACATGGTCATCACACTTCCACTCAACTAGGAGCACACACAGACAAGTAGGCAAACATTGTACATCATCAATCATAAATGTAATTATTTATTTAATACTTTGTTGGATGATTTGGGTTTTATATTTAAATCTATCTCCTGCAGATAAAAGCCAAGGACAAAGCTAATCGGTGCTGCTTCAAAGAGGAACTCCTCTTAGGGAGGACCTACTACATGTATGAATCAAGTTGTGTGAAATGTGTTCGCGTTAAAGCATGTTACTCATGGCACAACACTTCAAGTTTGAAAATGAAAACAAATAGTGGCGGTTAGGCTTTACCCGCCCGTTAATCTGAAGGTCCTTTGCTACAAGTCGCAATCATTTCTTCTTTACTATGGCAAAGGAATGACCTGCCCTACTCTGCGTCTGATTGGCCCTGATAGGCCTAACCCTAAACCTAACCTTAACCCTAACCCTGTCTTGACCTAACCAATCTCGCTCATCACACCTAAACCTAACCATTGTTTTAAAAAGCAAAACATGTGATACCACTCCTAACAAAAGGAAAATAATAATGGTAATGTCAATCTCTGACCGACACAATGTAATTTTGCAAGCGAACGGCCAGGGCAGTTGAAGAGAGCCGTGTTTAGCGTGCTCGTGCATTAGTGTGAACATACAGAGGACAAAGACGACATGCCAGACGAGCCAGTGAGGTTATTGAAAGAGCTGCCCGTCATTAGACTTCCTGTTTGGTCATCGTCCTCGCAGGTGGAATCAATGTCTCTGCCATCCTCCTGAAACACAAACAGCAGGCACAGAAAGCTATGTGCACAGGGATGCAGAGCAAACGTTGACATCCTGGACTGAAACATGCAGAGGGGGGTTACCTCCTTCTGTAAAAACGAAGGAACCGATTTGCTCATCTTCTTCAGGTGCTCCGGATCCGAAAATGACGGTGACGGTGACGGGGTGGATGACACTGAGGAGACGTTGATTAGAAAGCAGAAGATACAAATCTTGACTAATTTGCATGAAAACATGTCCATAATGGAAAAAAAAGATCAGGCATTTATTTTACCATCTCTAATGCGTCTCAGGTCAGCAGTTGGGTCTTGCCTTGTTTCTTGTCCTGTAAAAAACAAACCAAAGAAACCACAATCCCCCAAATCGATCTGCGTATGTGGACAGTCTGACTCAGAGGTCGAGGGCATGCTCACGTGGGGATGAAGATGCTGTGATGTCCTCCATACTTTTGGCCAGATTTTTCGGCCTTGCCTCTGCTCTCCGCAGTGCTTTCCTGACAAGGTTTTGCGCCTCAACATCGTTCTCACCTACAGCACGAATTGGAGAGAACGATCTGCTTACAGGCTTTCAGTACAGGAAGCTGTTCATGCTCAAAGTTGGTCGTTACGTCTTTGTTTCAAGTTATCAGTTGTAAAAATGAAAGTAACAGCTTTACATTGATCTGAATGCAAAGATTATTTTACTAAAAAAATGTTATTGCTCACATAAGTTGTTTGTCTGTAAATGAATCACAGACCGGTGTTTGAGCAACATTTGGCATTTTTGCTGGAGAATTGCTTATAATTGCAAATCCCTTCTTATATGAATAATCTGCTAATCATTGTCGCTAATCAATACACACAAAATCTAAGTATTGGTTGTAAACTTAATGTACAATCTGACAAAGTCAAGGGCCGGAACTGAAGTATGATGCAGATAATGAATTGCCCTTTTTAAGTGTATGTTGTTGGATAAGGTTGTAATGTGAGTGGCGATTACCTACAAACGTCTGGGTTTGATTCCTCTGGAAAAAACTAAGTTGAATCTTTGCTTACGTAGCATGTTGTGCATAATAGTCAAATAATAGTGGGGTAGTGAGGGGTAATAGGTGTGGCCTCGGCCTCAAAGCTTTTAAAAGTACTGTTAAAGAAGTTGAGTTGTAGGTTTATGAATTTTAAGAGGAACATATTGCCCGTCCCATAAATTAAACACAGGCAGCTGACTGCAGGCACACACTGTGTAGACAGAGAGCTGCTTCTGCCAACAAAGATGACTTTACACGGACATGATATCACGGAGAGTGCTGGACTCGACCCACAGAGGTTCATTTATGAGTCAGCAAACAGACCACAGGAGCTGGAATACTTCAAAACGGCGTAACTTTTAAGAGATTGTTAAAAAAATGTTTTGTCTGTTTCTTTTCTTCATGTATTAATCTGACTGTTGGATAGGCAATAATGTGAGCGCTCTGCTTTCTGCCTGTTGGCTAAACCTGTTGTCAATTAGTTTATGGATATGTTCGTGTGTTGTAATGACTGTTTGCTGTGCAGAGTGAAGCAGGTGTGTCTATGTGGAGATGTACCGGAGATATGTGTGTTTAGGTGATATGTGTAGACGTCTGGCGTTTTTTAAATTTATTTTTATGTATTTACTTTCCTGTACTGGGTATGTTATATGTTTGGAAATGTCAAAAAAAGAGATAGAAAACAAAGGAAGTGTCAGTTGGAATGCATGTTTGTTATGTTATGTGTCTATCTTTTTCCAAATTTAAAAAAATTAAAAATTATCGGTGAATTTTAGAAAACGTACATTTCTTTTAGATGTTGACAATATAAGAGATCTACATGTTTATTGTTCTTGACTTAAACGTGTTTTGTTCTCAACATTTAATACATGCTTTGTGAATTGTGTTAAAATCTAATTTAGCTGATTTTTTTCTTCCAAATTAAACATAATTATCTGTATTGTAATACTCAGCATCTTACTTTTGAATGAATAATAAATTAAACAGTTTAAACAGAGCAATTTAGAAATAAATCTAAAATAATAAAAAAAAATGTGTTCTTCACTCAAAATTGATTCAAATTGCTTTTTTAAATAGGCACCTTCGTCACAGCGACTCCACAGCGCTACTGACGCTGGCGCTGCGTATTGCCTCGTTAATAAAAAAGTGAAGTTGTTGCTTACGCTTGGAACTGTTCCTGGAGTTGGACCACGTCTCTGACGTGCTGCTCACAGACGACTCCTGACCTGCGTCTGAACTGCTGTAGTTTTCCCAAAGTGGCCGCTGACTGGCCTTGCTGCCCTCTCTACTGTGACACTCCTCCAAGCTCACCGGCGTGCTGGCGCTCACCGGCCCATCCGGATCAAATTCATACCCGGACTTTCCTACTGACCCCTCGTCCACCACGGCCGGGGGGAGAAAGGTGTGCGCGATGGTCTCGTCGGTCACGCCCAGGTAATGCCGGTAGTCTTTCGGTACGTATGCCCGCGCATGTGGAGTCGAAGCCTCAGTTTCCTCAGCTGGCCTTCCTAGCGGCGACGCGCCTTTTTCGGTGTTCTGCCTCTGCTTTCTACTCTGGGAGTGGACGGGGCTTACATCCATTTTACGCTCTTTCTCCTCGGGATCGCTCAGAGAAAACATGCTAGCGGCGCGACGCATGGAACTTCCGCGACTGCTTGATCTGCCAAAGCTGTCTTTTCTGCTCTTCGGAGAACGGATCTCTTTTCCCGATCTGCTCGGGGACTTCGGGGGTTTCTCCTCTCTGTTAGCATCTGTTGAGCTCCTTTTGGACTCGGCTGTCGCGTGATTGGACAGGTTGCTTTTGCCATCGCTCACTACTCTTGACCCCGTCTGTCCATCGCGAGGTGGCTTTGATCGATTCGGAAGAGGTGGGGAGGATTTTATGGCGGCGGGTCGTGGTTTCTCTGGTACGCAGTAGTTCTCGGGGTCACCACACTTTAACTCCGGAGATGAAAGCTGGGCACTTATCGGCTCCTTCTTCTTGGGGCTTTTGGGTTTGTCAAAGGAAGATGATCCGTTTGTGTCAGACTTGACATCACTCCAGAATTCACGGAGAGTACTAAATTGGGTTCGGTTTGTGCGTAGGGTTGGGGACAACTTGTCTGTTGTCTGATTCAAAGGAATGACAGAAAAATTGTGATAATTTCTTTCAGGGTGTTCGTCATCGCTGCCTGAATCATTTCCAATCCTGTCCAATGAGGTCAGATCGTACTCCGACTTTGTAAATCTTTTATTCAGTTTTGATTGAACTGGACCACGACCAGCGTTACCGTCACCGGGAGATTTAGGTTTACTGGTGTACAATGGAGGCTTTTTCCACTCCTGCTCCCAGAAAGACTTCAGCTGCTTTATCTTCTCTGCAGTGCTTTCTTGTTGCGGGTGTCTGTTTGCGGGAGGGCTGTTAATTCTGTCTTTGTTAGACGTACCCTCCTTTCGTTTCATATCCTCACTATTACTCGACTTAGCGTCTTCACTTAAACCTCGACGCATTTGTGCTTTAGGGGCGATTGGCTTGTCACCTTGCTTGTCGTTCATGTATGGGCTGTTTCTGGACAAATGGAGCCTCTGTGAGTCTGGATCTGTATCCAGGTGAGACGCAGGACTAGCATTTGACAGTTTGTCTTGCACTGAGGTTTCTCTAGATTGGGAAATACTGTCAGGTTGTGCAGTGGACTGGATGTGTGTCCTTGGTTGCGGACTTATTTTGTTCACAGATAAAATCTCAGTGTCCGAACCTCTCCTGTCAGCTACGTGGGGACTGGCGGCTAACTGTAAGTAATCTGAGTTGTATGTTGAATCATTTTTGTTCCTCTGAGGTGAAGTATTGATCGCCCGACCGTGTCCAGTATCTTTCTGCTGTTCTCTTGCATCCTCTGCATTTAAAGCAGGCTGATTATAAATTCCCTTTTTGTTGTAAACTCCAGGCGCAGTGGGCCTATCAGGCGCTATGTGCGATTTGCTCACTTTTTCCTTGTCTGTCTCCGCTGAGACGGCACTAGGTTTTTGTCCTTTGTCGGCGATAGAATTGATGGTAAGTATTTTATGTCCCGGGTTGCTTTCCTCCCAGAATGACTTCAGATGAGAGATTTGGACCGGTTGGCTTTCAACGGTAATATCTTTAACTTCCAGTGACCGAATTCTTCCTCTGGTGTCCTTCTCTACCTCTCCTTGTGTTTCCTGTGTGTCTCTGTCTGTTGCTCTGAACTCTTTGGCCTCGTTGGCCTGTCGCTGTGAGGGATTTATTCTCATTTGGAGAGGTTCATTCTTTCTGTCACTTATAATATCCCCAGAATCTTTTCTAAAAGAAACTTCGTCTTTTGATTTGTTCATTTCTGTATGTTTATCAAAACTCTGCTTGGCCTTTGGGACATCTTTTGTCTTTGGCCAATCAATGCTGTCTGTGCTGCGGCTAAACCAGTCCAGCACCTTAGCGATGGAGTCCTCATCGCTGGTGGGACTGGTGGTCGGACTGGATAGTTGAAATGCGTGTTTTTGATTGGATTTCTTCTGGGCTTGCTGATCAGACTTATCAATGAAGTTGAGATCATACGACACTGGGGGGTCTGGATCTGAAAATAAAGGTATATAAAAGTATTAAATACGTCTTAATTTAGTGTCTGTGCTGCAGCAGGTTTGGCTCATCTTCTGGTAATGAAAGCGGTGGGCCGCCATGAGTCAGCCATGCTAGCTGCACTGTGAAGCTGTACGCTAATGTCAGAATGCTAACATGTTCACAATGACAATGCTAACATGCTGATGTTGACCGATATAATATTTAATAATGTTTCCCAGATTCACAGTCTCACTTTAGTGCGTTATCATGCTACCATTTGCCAGTAAACACAGCTGAGGCCGATGTGAATGTTTTTAACCTTCAGAGGACTCTCACTGCTCCGGTTGCTTTTTTATTCATTCTCTGGCCTTTTGAGGGAATGGACTTGACTAAAATAACATTAATGCGTCATCCAGAGCAAAAAGAAATAGAAGCAGGTACCTCAATGTCAAGATGTTTTTTACAAGAACATAATAATCTTTCAGCCTGTATCCCATCATGTCCTAATCTCTGCCTCCGAGGAGTGGTTGTGTATTCGGTCGTATGTGCGACTGTGTGTGTCCGTGACTGAGTGAGTGTTTGTATCCACAACTTATCTCACATCCTGCTGCATCATGCTGCAGCATATTTTGGTGCCGAGCAGCGGCTGCGTGGCTCAAGGACCTCTCGTTTGTGCGGTGACTCACACTTTCTCAAAACACCTTCTCTTATCCGGTTTATGTGCCATTGACGACATGACTACTCCTCACACCACTCTTATCTCAAAAGTCACAACATGACTTTATCACCCAAAAGTCTGTTTTTCATTTTAGGATTACTGACCTCTCAAAATCTTAAAGGAAACAGTTACTCTAAAGTTGAATTGCTCACAGCTCTCTCACAAGTGCTTCATTTTGAGACCAAAGCTGAGGAACCATACCGCCACAGTTGAAATTTGATGACGAGTTTAAACATACTTTTAACCACAACAAGTTTTTCTTGGAACCAAACTCACCCACAGTGCTTTGGGGCAGACTCAGGTCTTCGCACCTGGTGGCTGTACCCACACTGCTATTGTTTTCTCTGTCTGAATCCTGAATGCCGGCTGCGTGCGGGACGACACCGTCGTCTCTGTCGGTGGATGCGTCGCTCCTGGTGCACGTGGTAAGTCTGAAACGATGCAGGTTGTGAGTTGCAGTGGGAGGAGGAGAGAGCTTAATTCAAATGTTGGGGCTCAGAGTTGAGGAATTGTCCACTGACCTGTCGTTTGCTATCGAAGACGGGTTTCTTTCTTTCTTCAGACTGGATTTAGACAAAAGCTGAGATGCGTCCCAGAGTGGCTGCTGGGAGTTTTCATCTAGAAGTTCAGCTGAATGAGATACTTGATGAGAAACATGTGGTATTTCCTCTTGGCCCTTCGGGTCGTACTGGTGAGAGTTCTCACTGGACCCTTGCTTGAAGATCCGTCTCGGGGTGGGAACGATCGCCGCCGTCTGTCCCAGAGCGTCTGACGCCTGGCCGTTGCTTTCTGACTGACTGGAGCTCCGTCTCGAGCGAAACGTCCTCTTCTTCGGCACCGGCCTGAAGCCCACAGAAGAGCCCTCTGACGTGAGGGAGCCCCCCGAAGTCTGAGCGCTCTCTGCCGGGTGGCTCTTCAGTGGAGATATGGGCTCTGTGGGAAACGAGGGAAGAAAGGCTCAGTCTGGATTATGCTTCAATATTGGTCCGCTAGCACTTTGCACGTTGATTTGTGTATATTGTGATTTCAGAACATCACAAAAGTGCTCGAAGTTTCAAACCCGTCTCAGACGACTTCTGGTCCTGACTGTTTGAGACGTCGTCATTATGTTCAGGTGGCTCAACAACAATAAGGGAGGCGCGGTTGAAAGGGTTGTGCCTTGGCTGAAAGGGAAATTACCATAAGGAGTGTTTGGCATTACAAACTGTGCAATTTTATTGTGACATGGTTGCGACAATACAAATCACAGAAAAAAAGGCTGATCTGTTTAGTATCAGTCATAATTACCGCTTTTGGAGAGCGGACTGATGAATTTATACTCTCTGTTTCTGCGTCGCTGTGAAAAAAAAATTCAAATATGAAGTCAAGAAAGATGGAAATCTTTATACAAGTACTATAAAGCTTTACATCCAGTTCAGTTTAACTTGATGTGCTGCACCAAAAAAAAACAATTCTCAAAAGTGTGGACTGCGTGACTGGAGCTATTTAAATAACGTTAAATAACAAAGAGGAAGAACTCTTGACCTAATCAACCGGACTGCTGATAGAAAGTAAGAGAGCATCCGATAAGATCTGGCATTCTGGGGCTGAATGAGAGGATTTGTTTTACAGGGAAGTAAAACTTTAAGTAATTGATTGACTGCATTTAGAAATGCATGTGATGAAACACACTGCAAGAAACTACAGTTTAACTATCAGGATACAAACAGATTTGAGCATGTTGAATATAAATCCTCCTCCACTGGACAACATATTCATCGTAACAATCTGTAACGAAATCCCCCGCTAACAGGACAGATAGGAACGCCAGCAACATGAACAGAAACCTCTCCGTCAGTGTCATTACGCTGAGAGCTCGACGGAGTTAATCCCTTAATATGTGAAACCACATCCAGCAGTGTTGTGAGCAGGAGCTGCTGCTGGGCTATAAAACATATTACACACTCTGCACCACCTATGTTTGCACAGGCTGAGTCACAAGACACACACACACACACACACACACACACACACACACACACACACGCACACACACACACACACTCTCTGTAAACAGAGACAAAGTGAGACAGCGAGAGAAAGGAGCTGCTCTGGTTATTTCATGGAATCGAAGGACACATCCTGACGAGGTTAAAGACAGTAAACCATGAAGAAGAGAGGAGTGTGTACTTGATTCTCTGCGGCTGCAGTGCCTCCAAACTTCTGGCTGGTTTTGGTGGAGCGCCGATGTCTGAACCTCGACTGCTGGGTCTCTTGGCTCTTTCCATCCTGAGAGAACCGTCTGTAACAGAAAGGAGCTCGGGAATAACCACAATCTAAATACTCTGTCTCTAAGAGGAAACGATGCTTTGTGTTGATGTTTAACTTCTTTTGAGCACCATTTTTGACCCCAGCACTCTTAAATGTTACTTCCATTTTCACAAGTTACCCCCGAAAGTGTTCTTGTGATCCCACAGATATCGACAATGTTGCTCCGAGCCAAAACCAACGATTAAATCCAATATTTTCACTAACGTTGTCACTTCACTCTAAGCTTCTTCTCTTCTGTAACATACACTAAGTCCCCTGTGGAGACGCGTAGAAAGGTTGGATTTAAACTTTGGTTTCACCCCAGAGAAACATGGCAGACGAGACATCTGAGGGAATGTAAAAATACCTCTGAAGACATCACAGGTCAAAGAAAAACATTCACAAGTGCTGAGGTCACACATGGAGCGATGACGTGCTATAAAACAAGCCCTTTGTCAACAGTTTAGAAGCAACACACCTAAACTAGCATTCCTCTGTTTCATGGAGGCCAGGATGATCTCCGAGCCGTGGATCTTGTCCATGTGTCTACGAGACTTGGCCTCGTAAAACCACTCTCCGGTTCGGTACTTGAGCTCGGTGTCGAGCGGCGAGCCGGCGTCGGGTATTATCTCCAGTTTCCTGCAGGAGAAGCACGAAGGAGACATTTACAAATGCTAAAGTCAAGAGGTTTTTCCTCTACAGTCATTCATTGACTCTTTATGCAATATGGTAATCCTAGTGGAGTGGCATTTCTCAATTAATATTTGTACAGCTTCTTTTTTTCTTTCTTTTTTTTTATCTCCTAAGGCGCTTTATGAACTCAGTTTGAGAAGGTGAAGTGTTTACTCCGCTTCACTGCAATTCCAGTTGCACATGATCGATCTCATGGAAAGAATTTTGAAAAAACATTCCCGTCAAGTTCAAATTGAATCAAAGAGAAATGGCTGCTGATGAGTTCATCTTTCCTCTTGATGGAGAAACACAGCGGTCATGTGAATGAAGGGCAGCACATTATTACAGACCGTTGGCTTAATCCCTTTATACCGGACACAGTGAGCCGGCCAACTCCTTTAACTCACAAGGACCGGCACACTGTTTCATTATATCCTTGACTCATGTGCATTAAACAAAGCCACATCTTTAAAGAGGATCGTTTTAATTTATTATTTCCATACGCATCACTGCATTTTTACTAACGAACTAGCTAACTGGCTCAACCACAGAAAGACAACAAGACATTGAACTGTTTGACATGATCGTTTGACGAGTTCAGTCATATTTAACCTTTTGGAAACCGTGCGTGAAAAGAAAATCCTCCTGTGCCAATTTTAAGTCCCAGCATGCCCCATTCAGACAATCTTTTGGCACAAAATACGTAATTTTTCCATTTTTGAACCGAATGACAGATTACTGCTTCGTAACAGGCCAAGACTTTGTTTTATTGTGATTTTTGTTGCAGATCTAGATTCTTTAGGTCCTAATCTTTACAAAAAGGTGTCTTATTGATGCTCCAGAAGGCATTTTTGAGGAATCTGGCTCATATCATGCTGGATGTTCAAAGTTATGATCAAAATAACTTTTAAAAGTGTTTTTTGCAGATATACATTTTTTTTTCCAAGACTTCGCTGAACAAATACAATAAACACAAGTATTGGAATTAATTTGGGGTTCCTATACGACAACACAAACACAGAGGAAAAAGAGGTCTAGAGCCAAAATTGGTTGTAAAGTTTTCAACGTTGTTGGTCTTAACCAGCTCCGCATACACACTGAGAGGAATGTTTGAGCCTCTCCCAAAGCTTCAGTTTAACCGATGATTTAAAATGTTTTTCTGAAAGGAGGCAGTATGAGGCATCACGCTCTTCACAGTTGAGGTGTCTCTCATCATTGAGGCCTTTAAGGGTTTCTATTCCTGTCCGACTTCATCTGGGCTTTAATCTAATTGCCCATCTCACATGGAGGCTTCTCAGCGTCTGTGTCCGGCCGAGCTGTTATCCTGTTATTCCATTATGACCAGACGAGTATTACTTTGGACTGTCCCACAAAGGCCTTTTCTCACAAAACTGGCGATGGAAGGGGTAGTTATCTAATCATTAAAATTACATTAGCTGAATAACATGGCATTAGCTTAAATGCTGGCCAAAACATTTCTGCTCAAGTAAAACAGTCCAAGTCAGATGCCATTGTCATCTGAAGTGTTTACCAACTCCAAGGACCTAAGATGCTTATTATTCCTTTTGCCTGATCTCTTTCTACCTGATTCTCTCCTCCTCGGCCTTCTTCAGCTCCGTGTCCCTCCTCAGCACCGTCATTATCACCCCTTGCTCCTCCTCCGTCAGGTAGCTCAGGTCAATCATGGTTCCTCCTCCTCCTTCCCTCCGCTCGCAGGTGTGGAGCCGCTCAGCAAGCAGGGAGCAGCCGGCTGGGTGTGTCGCTGTCAGGCAAAGGCAACACAACCCCATTATCTTAAAAAGTTGTTTCAATTGTTCAAAACATGCCAATAAAAATGAATCTAAATGGTATGAATTACACGACAGCCAGTTGTTTACTGAGCTGTTTCTCCAAAAAACAACAACGGTCAAAACCACAGCATGCCATTGTTACGCAACCACGACAGTGACCTCCATCCAGCAGGCCTCTCGTTAACCAATTGGTTTATTTAAACAGAAACATCTGCAACACTCAAACCTGTTGCGACAACAACACCTATCGACTGGAAAGTGACCTGATCGTCACTGAAGCATCTGCGTCGGTTCAGAAAGTAGCTCATTAAGAACAAGTACAATTGTGAGGTACTTTATTTGAGTTGGCAACATCCATGTTGTTTATCGTATACTTCTCCTTCACTACATTTCATTGGGAATTATATACCATAATACCTTTTGATACTTAAAGTACGTCTCTATTTCTGCACCACACACGTCCGTCGTGTGCTCCTTTTGCTTGTTTGTTTAAGAAACCCTTTGTTGACACATCAGGCAATTATATACACACTCTGACTGCTATGTCTCACATTTCTACTTTAACTTTGTTATAAAGTGATAAACGACTTGTAAAATGATATGTCTCAGTCCAGATTCTGAGATAAAAGTGAACACGCTGCTGCTGCTTTTTGCACTCCTGCACTTGCTTGTTGCTGAGATATTTATTTGATAACTATTGATTTTCTGCATCTATTTTACCTTCCAGCTAAAGCAATCAACCATTTTTTAAATAATGTATCCATGTTTACAAGTTGTTTTCTCTGTTTGACAGGCTAAATGCATCTTCTAATTTAAATACATTTGAAATCTCTCCTTTAAATTATAAACTATATAGTTAGCAGAGCTTCTATTGTCAAAAGTAACAATAGCAGTTGAATCAGCCCACAGATGACATTTGAGTTTATGTTTCTACTTGTGAATACTTTATCACGCAAGCAAACGTTTGTAAAATAAAACAATAAAGAACAATATATTATCAGTTTTCTTGCAATAAGTCAGAGTGTGTGTCCTACCTTACAGGACGTCTGCAGGCTCGTCACAAACCGCCACGGGAACTCCCATCCTGATGTGTCGGCGAACAAAAGAAACAGGTGGAGGTGTTTGTCTCCTCCAAGGATCTGCTGCTGCTGGATGGGCTGCCCGGTCAGGAGCAGATAGCGGGATGGACTCCGTGTGTGTGTGTGTGTGTGTGTGTGCACAAGGAGGACCTGAGATCACCCGCCAGCTGAGCAGTTACTTTGTTCACGGTGTCACTGGAGCTGTAATGGCGGCTGGTGTCCAGCAGGTGTCCTCAGTTCCCGCATTGCAGCCTGTGTTTGGCCCGGCAGTGTGTTTGACTAGCGGGTGTGGACGCACACCAGCCGGCCGGAGGACCCGGAGCTGTTTCAAACAGCAATAACGTGTTCACAAAGCAAATATTGAGACGTTTGAAGCCTTTTAAAGGCTTCAAACGCAGTTTACAGACAAGATGTGAGTTCCGGGGCCACGATCAGCTGGCCGTGGACCTTTTGAGAAACTTGCGGTGGTGAAAGAAGTTGAAGTGCTTCATGAAGCATATAAATATATGTATTTATAAACCTAGCCATTTTTCGATTTTTCCAATGTGCTTGCTACTTTTTCTTGACGTTGCACATTTAACATTTTTGGGGTTTTGCTCCGTTAGTTTGACAAAACAAGACATAAGATTATGCTCAAGACAACTGGTATTGGCAAAAATGTAATTTCCTGATGTTATACCACATATATAAGATTTTATAATCCTTTATTAGTCCCTTGATGGGGAAATTACAGGATTACAGCAACATTGCTCATAAGTAAATAAAGATCAAATTCAAATCACACAAATAAACAGAACGGTAATAAAACAAAATACAAAATTAACAGTAAGAAGAATATTAAATATACAGATGGAATAAAACATGTGTATAAAAGTACTCAAACCTAATGGATATTGCACACACACATTATATATATATATATATATATATATATATATATATATATATATATATATATATATATATATATATGCAAAGATTTCAACAATTCAGACTCCATGGGGCGCTGCGTGTACATTGAGAAATAATATTTACTTTTTTGATTTTAGCAAACTGCTGCAATAAAACAAAGTGAATATTTTAAAGGGGTCTGAATACTTTCCGTGCTCATTGCGTACAGCATTCACCTTAAATGCGGAAACAAAAGCAACGGACAACAGTTTGTGGAAGCTGCTCTTTATTTGTAAAAGAAAGAAAAGACGTCAGTCGTTGTCTGCTACACGTTCTAATTACATAAAGAAAAATATCTGCGGAGACAAACGCAGAGAATATCCTGAATCAAACTTAGGTAGAGTCAAATTTGATTGAATTGCTTTCATATTTCATACATCTTTCACTTTTTGTAGCCCAAAGAACAGTCAGTGTTTATATACATGAAGCACCGATCAACAGTGCTCCTCCGCGCCGCTCTGCTCCTCTGGATCGTTTTGTACAATTCATTTACATCTAATCTGTGACCCTTCCCCCGTTAGCGTAGCGACGACAGCTAACCAACGAGCAGACACGCTCCGCCGCCTTCGCCCCCAACCCACCCCCCCTCGCCGAGGAACTGTAGCGTGAAAAGATGTGTGCAACATGAAGACAACTCTTCCACATTCAGAGAAAAAGGCAGCCTTGAATACGGTCAGTGAGTCAACGGCATGCCAAGCTTAAAGCGAATGGAGCCCACCGCCCAGTGTGACGCTGCAGATTCGTGGATGAAGTGTTTTCTCGACTAGACAGGAAACGGATCCACTGCAGAAAACGCTAGGCACAGAATCGACTACGTACTGGTAACTGACTCGTACTCTAGCCCCAGCACTTTAAGTACAATGGGGATTGTGAAATCTTTCCTCTAGTAAAAAAGTTTCTTAACACAAAACTCGTAGAATATTTAGTGCTCTATCATTCCGCTTAATAGGTGTAATTTATATAATAGCTATTCTTAACTCTACCTCTCAATGATAGTCTGAGATCTTTGTTTAACGCTGAAGCACTCCCACAGGTGTCCAATGTACTGTAGATTTTACATTATTTCTTATCCTCCCAATCTTAAACCAATTATCATAAATAAATACAAACAACACACGAGGAATGTCTACTGTAAACACGGTAAAAAAGACAAAAACTAAACAGGTGTAAACGCCGTTAGCGTCACTACTTAGTGACAGTTAAATAAATTTAGGGAGTGGACGACTGATGATCGGATCAAGAAAGGGAGGGAACGCTCTCCTCGTCTCCTCCCACACCCTCCCCCCCCCCGCTGAACATCCAGCCTTTACATCCACCCACAGCTTTTCCAAATACATAACATCAAAGTTTCTCAGCACCCATGTCTATCTTCACAGAGCACACTGTAAAATGGAGAAGGAATCCTCTTAAGGGCGTTCAGACAGCAGCATCGCTCCACGTCTCGGACAAGTTACAGAATAATAGCGCACTGTTGTGTTCTCGTGTCTGTATTTAAAGGAGGGGGGGAGGGTGTGTGTGTGTGTGTGTGTGTGTTTCTCCGAAGAGTTAGACTGCAACGAGGACAAAGCTTTGCTGCAGAGCGCTTCATCTTCCGAGAGACACTTTCCTTCAAATTACATGAACTGCATCTGTAAGAAAAGGCAACAGGTTCTGTGAGTGAACCGGCAGCACGGAAGCAGGAATAATAATGAATATGTTAAATTGACTGTTCGTTAAACTCGCTCCCAGAAACCAGCGCGGCTGTAACAACCAGAACAAGGCGGCTTTGATCACATATTGACGTGGTGGTCGTGGGCAGGTTGTGTTTTTCTTTTCCTTGTCATGCTTTTCTGGACTAACTGGCTCAACCACAGAAAGACAACAAGACATCAAAATGTTTGCCATGATCGTTTGACGAGTTCAGTCATATTTAACCTTTTGGAAACCGTGCGTGAAAAGCAAATCCTCCTGTGCCAATTTTAAGTCCCAGCATGCCCAATTCAGACAATCTTTTGGCACAAAATACGTAATTTTTCCATTTTTGAACCGAACGACAGTTTACTGCTTCGTAACAGGCCAAGACTTTGAATTTTTGTGATTTCTGTTGCAGATTGTGATTCTTTAGGTCCTGATCTTTCCTAAAAGGTGTCTTATTTACCGCTCCAGGAGGCTGTTCATACTTATGATCAAAAGATCTTTTAAAAGTGATTTCTTTTGCAGATATACATTTTTTTCCCCCAAGACTTTGCGGAACAAATACATACAATAAACACAAGTATTGGAATTAATTTGGGGTCCCTATAACGACTCAAACACAGGAAAAAAGAGGTCTGGAGACATAATTGGTTCCAGTTTTCAACGGGTTAACTTCTAACTTTGATGCAACAATGGCAGCTGCTCTGACCATCCAGCCATGCCGATGTCCCTTCTACTATTATTCTATTTCTATTAACTAAATACTGCAATAAAAAGAGCAAAAGTGTCTCTTACTACATCGACCATCAACTGAGGAGGACTTTTTACCCGGGATCTGTTCATTGTTTTGAATATTAACCTGAATTTCGATGTCAAAATAGCCAACTTTATCATTATGAACTGCATATGTGAAAGCAAAAAAGCTTCGCAGTAACATGGAAGGAGAGAGCTTAGCGAACAACCAATTAGTTAAATTTAGCAGATTCACAGGAAACTGGTGTGAATAATCAACGATGACAGTGGAGGACAAAAGGGTCAGCATGTTAAAGATGCAGCACGTCAAGAAATCCAAGCAAGGAAGGTCCAAATAAAACAGAATAAATGAGACAAACACAAAGCATCTAATTAGATAACGAAGGCATTGAATATGTATAGATAACAAAGAAACAAGAAGGGTGTTAGCACTGGGCATGCAACACGTGCAGGTGCACCCTCGAGCAAAGAGCATGCTGTACCTAAAGAGATGCTCTACAAGAAATCCTTGAGAGAGAGGTGTGCAAACGGGTCCTGTCCGGGGGCTCGGAGAGGACTCTGGCTGGAAGGACTAGAGGCTGCGGAGGGCTATTTCAGGAAGAAATACAGGAAGTAGGAGGACCAGAGGAGAAGTCAGACAGTCAGTACAGAGACTGAAGGAGGGATGAGATTAGTTTGGAGAGGCTGTGATGTATAAAAGAAGGGTTAATAAAAAAAAGTTGTTCAGGGTAGAGGACAGGGGGGGGGGAGTCAAGACAAGGGAGATGATTCACAGTTTTGTCCATTTCCGCTCATGAGAGTGAAGGGTCCATTGGTAAAACTGTCATCATCTGCAGCAGTATTCACACCCACAACGCTTACACAGTGACTAATTATGGAGCACGTCACAGCACGATGAATACACCTATTTACCCAACCTCACAACTGTGCAAATAGATACTGACTTCATTGTGCATCAGCTCGGTGGCGTGGTCGGACCGCCGTGCACCCACCTGAGCGCTGGACACGGAGCCGAAGGGGTTGGGCGGCCTCATCACCGGCTGGGAGTACATCATGGTGGGAGGATTCATCATCCCCATCGAGCCCATCGGTGGAGGCTGAGAGAAGGGACGGCATGTCAGTGATGGAGGATTTAGGTCAATTGCTTTACTGATTTAAAGCCACTATGTGTTGAGTTTGTATACGTGTAAACGTTATTGTCATTCATCTTTAATCTGCGGATTGTTTGTTAGATTTACAGATTCACCATTTGGTTTATAATATGTTAGGAAATAGTGAGAATCTCTCAGAGCGGAAGATGATTTAAATAACTTGATTTTCTCCTAAATCCAACAGTATTCAGTGTATTATATAAGACTAAGGTAAAAAGAAAGAAAAATAAAAAAAAGGTACTTTATCTGCAAATTTAGAATTGTGTACTGGCCACTAGGGGGCGCCAAGCTCAAGTGTATTTTACTACACACTTGGCATCATTTATGCAGCAACCATCATTAATAATGTAATGTAAAAGTCTAAAAGTTACAATATATATATATATATATATATATATATATATATATATATATATATATATATATATATATATATATATATATATATATACACACACACACAACAAAGGAGCACAACAACGACTCACTTAACCTCGTTACAGTGAATTCAATAAATGTTCTAAATAGAAAAAATGCATTTACTTGAAATGAACTGTTTTAGCAACAATCATAATGTAATATCTGTATCATATTTGTTGAAAAATAAATTAGGACACAAGCTGCGATGTGTGTCGTCACACTGACCATGCCGTATCCCATCATGCCTGTGGGCGTGGTAGCAGGAAAGGCCATGACCGACGACGGCTGAAGAGACAGAAGCGGGCCGGTGAGAACACGAACAACCTCCAAAACAACACCGTTACAACGTCTGCAAGTATGTGGCAGTGAACGGAGACCGAAAAATATAAAAAGCAAGTAAAATTGTGTGCGTGTGTGTGTGTGTGTGTGTGGAGTCTGTGCGTCACCATGGAAACGGGGTTCCACGTGGTGCTCGGCGCCGCTTTGGGCTGCCAGTGGGAGCCGCCGGTCATCCTCTTCTCCCCCGGCTGGCTCCAGTGCATGTCACTGAGGATTAACACAGCGGACGTTAGCACCAGCTAGTGACCGCCCTGAGAGCACAACGCTGTGTGTGTGCGTGTGTGTGTGTGTGTGTGCGTGTGTATGTATATGTGCGTGTGTGTATATATGTGTGTGTGTGTGTCTGTATGTATGTTTGGTGTGTGGAGATGTGTGCGTGTGTGTATATGTGTGTGTGTGTATAAATGTGTGTGCATATATATGTGTGTGTGTGTGTGTGCGTGTATATGTGTGTGGAGATGTGTACGTGTGTCTGTGCGTGTGTGTGTGTATGTGTGTGTGTGTGTGTGTAAATGTGTGTACATGTGTGTATATGAGTGTGTGTACGTATGTATGTGTGTGTGTGTTACAGCCACAGAGCGATGACGCGTCACTCACTTTTTCATCGTGCCGTTCCCAATGCCGAGGTCTAAAAAAGAAATTTGAAAAAAAGGAAATTAATAAGTGTTCGCTGCCGCTCTGCATATCTTGTCCTTTTCGTGCCCTAATGAACATGAGCTTTAATTCGTGCAGCTGAAGGGCAAAGAGGAAAACACTCACTGCCGCAAAGGTTGGCCAGTGAGGAGTCAAGGTCGTCCGACACCAGCTTGTCTGGCAGCTGACCGGACGCCTGGTTGGAGCCGGCAAGAGTCGGTTTCAGGATGCCCCCGGAAATATCTGACCAGACACAGAGATAACACATCTATTTAAAGCTTTCTGTATTCAGTCACACAATACAAATATGTCCAGGATTATGTTTGTATGTTTTACATTACGCTATGTTTTAATGCATTCGTTGGCTTTGTGAGATGAGACAGAGAACGAGGAGAGAGAGTCAGTGCTCAGTCTTCTGCTGCGCTCGCTTGAAAACATGAGAACTACGCTGCAAAAACATCCGTTTTAAGAAGTTAAGTGGTCTCAAATTCCTTCTGCAAAAGCTAACTTTTATTAAAACCTGAAAGAAAACAACTTATCTTGTGTTTCATGATTTAAATTAATTTAAAAGAAATGACTTAGATTTTGATCACAGAATACAATACCCTGTTCTATTTTAATGTGTTTTTAAATAAGCCTTCTTGTTTTGGACTAGTTGCTCTTGCATTACATTCATTTGGCTTTTTCCTAAAATGACTCACAATAAGTGTTTCAACTCGATGTTACTAAAACAAAAGTGTTTGGAGAGCAACTGCAAGTGCTTAACAGTTGCTTAAAATGGTTTCAGATGAGATTAGTCAGCGTTAAATGGTGACGCTGTGTACTTATCGGCTGTTTGCAGAATCTGATAGAGGGGTAAAAATAGGGCGGGGAGGACTATTGTACTGGCGACATACGAGACATGAGACAGTGCTGCAGGTGTGTCAGTCGTATCTCACGTCAGGATTAGATACAGCGGACTGAAACAGACTTTTCCTCTGTGTTTGAGTCGTCGCATGAACCCCAAATTAATTCCAATACTTGTGTTTATTGTATGTATTTGTTCAGCAAAGTCTTGGGAAGAAAATGTATATCTGCAAAAAGAAAATCACAAAAAAAAATATATTTTGATCATAACTATAAACATCCAGCATGATGTGACCAGATTCCCCAAAAATGAGCGGTCACTAAGACACCTTTATGGAAAGATTATAATCTAAAGTATTGGAATGTGCAACAAAAACACCATAAAACAAAATCTTGGCCTGTTACGAAGGAATTTTAGTCAAGAAACTGTGTTTCGTTCAAAAGAGGAATAATTACGTATTTCCTGCCAAAAGATTGTCTAAATGGGGCATGCTGGGACTTAAAATGGGAGTGAAAGGATTTTTGCGCACAGTTTCAAAAAGGTTAGAAGCTTCTTTTCCGCATGACCCTTTTCCCCCTTTTCTCAGATGAGTGGTGACTTTTAATTCACGTAGTTCCTGGAACAGGACTGGCCTTTAAAAGGTTCATTTGCACACTACAGATCCGATGTAGACGGCACTAAAACACAGGAACGTTGCATGTTCTCTGATATGTAAATACAGAATCTTTACCATCAGAATTGAGGCTGTTGCTTCCTGTGGCTTTGGCTCCAAAAACAGACTCAAAGTCCACTTGGAGTCCTCCTGCTGACTGCTGTGGAGGGCCCTGTGGCGTCGAGTATCCTTCATTAGAGACGATAGAGAAGAACGGTTGCAGTTACAGAAGTTGAAAGGAGCTCAAAGCTGACCACCGCTTGGACTTTTGGTTTCTGCACTGGCCCATGTAAGTACAGTGTCTGTACATCAATCACTAGTTAATAAAATGGCGAGCTGAATACCAGCGCTTCTTTTTCTACAGAACAGAAAGGTAGCGTCGATCTAGAGCCTTCAGTACCTCTGAATAGACCGGCTACAGTAGAGGGCTCAGTGGGGAATGGAGCCTGGTGTGGGAGGTGCTGGGCAATGGACGCTGGACCACAGAAGGAGTCTGACACGCCACAGGAAGCAGGATGAGGAGGACAAAAAGAGAAAGAAGACGAGGACGAAGACGAAGAGGAAGAAGAAGAAGAAGAAGACGAAGCGTTTCAAGGCCGAGCCAGAGAGACAGGTTGGAAATGACAGCAATACAGGCAGGAAGAAGACAGCTAACATGTCTAACAATTTTGTAGTTTTTAAATTATTTGTGTTTTAAGTCAAGTTTAAGAGACGTAGGAAGATAAAATAGTGCAGAACAGTATTGTAGCAACCAAGAGGAATGGACTAAAAGGAATAGTTTGACATTTTGAGAGATATGCTTATTGGGTTTCTTGCCAAGAGTTCGAGGAGAAAATCAATACCAATCATGAAGCTACAGCCAGCAGCAAGTTAGCTTAGCATGAAGACTGGAAACCGACGGAAACAGCAAGCCGAGCTCACTCCGCAGGTGTAAAATAAAGCTATTTAATTGACTGTATGTAGACTGTAATCAAACTAACATATGCACAAATAGAGGGCCGCCACTATGAAACTAAACAATATGAATTTCTCCCTTTTTGGTTTCAGTTTTTCCACATGAAGGAGCAGAAAATAACCAACAAATATGAGTGTTATCAATCTTCCCATCCAACTCTAGGCAAACCAGAAAATACCTATATTTTCCAAAAATGTCAAAATGTTTCTTTCTATTAGTTTATGACCACATTTCTACAATACATATCAGAATAAGAGCCCTGGGGGTATTGCATAGGAGCCTATGTTTGCCAGGGCTCAGGAAACATAGGCTGAGATGGCGAGCCATCGTAGTACCTGAGATGGAGTGTTCTATCCGCACTGTGCGTTTGTAATTGGTTGAAACGGATGAGTTTGTGTCAATAAAGGGATTGTAACGATCTGGAGAATCAAAAATAAGGTTGGTAAAAGTAGAACAGGTATCAACTTAAAAAGCTCTATGGCATGTTTGTATTACAACATCATTGAAAGAGAGGATGAACTGTGAAGCAAACATTGTTGTATGGCCTCGATAGTGAGACATGGAGGGCCCTGGTTGATACAGTAAAGAGGTGTTCTCGCTAAAAAACACAACATCAGTTGAGATTGGTATGAACTGCAATAAGGATCATTGTACAAACAGACAAAAAAAGATCATTTAGAGATTTGCAGCAACAGATAATCAACATTCAGCACAGTTAGCATGCGAGCTAGTCATGCTCATAAGTGACAACAGAGAAATGAACAAGGGCGACAAGACTTTTTGAGGAGAAACAAAATGAGTCGTTACCACCAAACATTTCATGACCGGATGTCCTAGAGGAAAAGCTAACACCGTCTGAAGACACGACAGGTAAGTGAGTGGCATCGACAACGAGTTTTGAGAGGAAAGGGTTAAGGTTTGGCATGGATTCATCTCCAGCTTCAGCGGAGGTGAAAGGATCTAGGCAGGCGGAGGAAAGAGAGACAGAGAAAAGACAAAAGACAGAAAAGAGTGGTGGGCATCAGAGTCAGATAACAAGAGAAGGAGAGCATGCAGAAAAAAAGATCCAGAAAGTCCAGAAACACAGATGTTGGCTGGAGGCGTTGGAGAGGCAGCTCTTTACCTGCCCACGCTGTGGCCGCTGGAGGCCCGGTTGAGCCCGACTGCATGGAGGGCTGGAAAGATGACTGCAGGTCAAAAAGGTCGCTCTCCATCTTCACGGCACTGCAGGCAGAAAATATGAATATTACCTCTCTGCAAGCACAGGTCTGTTTTGTACAAAAACCTAAAAAATAAATCCAAAGTAAAATGGTGAATGTTATGATTAGCCCTGTGTGTTTGGAGGTAAAAGTAAAGAAAATATATTAAAGAAACAGTCAAAGGCTTTGTTTAGACTACCGGCCCAAATCCTTTTTTTTTAAAGCATATTTAGCAAATTGTATCTAGACTTGTTTTAGAAAGTCTGGACTGCAAGAAAAGAAACCTGAAATGTGATTTTTTTTTTTGCAAAAAAGATCCAAACTACATCCGCAGGTTTGATATATGATTCCAATTTGATATCTACAAATACGTGTCAGTCCAAAGTGTCAAAGTCAAAGTGTGAAAGCTGAGCAGAGTCCATGCTGCTGCTAACAGAGCGCAACACAACACGGAGGAGAACCTGAAAATAAAAGTGTCTGCTGCCCTTTTTACTTTTCTGTCACTTTCTGCTGCTTCCTCCTTGCGTCAGTGTGACAGTGCGATTGCTTCAAGGGCGAACATTTCCTCGTTATAAAGGCGCGGCGCCGGCGTAGCTACCCATAGCCTACATCACTAACTTTTAAGCAGCGATATTCAAAAGGAGATGTATGTTGCGGGACTAAAAACATCATTCTGTAACTGTTGATGTGAGCCGTACCCGTTGGAGCAGCTGGGCGTGGAGAAGAGATCGATGGCTGGTGCGGTGCTAATAGTGCCCCCTGTGGTGGAGACAGGCGATGTGTCCGTGGTAGCGAAGGAGGGCCTCTTGGACAGCTCTTTGAGCCTCTGCTCCTGAGTGAAAGAGAAACTCGAATTCAAGCATACGAGCAACATCATCTTTAAGTGTACAGACGCTTTGGTTCAAACAGCAAGGCCACCTTCAGAGCTTTGAGTCGAGCCTGTTCCTCTTCCAGAGCTGCCTGCTTCTCCCGCTCATCTACTTTAGTGAAAGACATCCCCGTGCTGGCGAGTGATGACACTGCATTTGACAGAGTGCTGGCCCTGCAGGAAAGACACAAATTCACTCTTGATTGATTGATGCATCCATTTTAGTGGATTTATTATTACATCTCCATTATTTTTATCTCGTGTGCACTAGTCTCAAATTGTTTAACCGTTTATGTACATCTTATCATAAAAGTTTGACTGATTTATTGACTAGATGTAGCACAATCTAATAAAACGTGTGAACATGGAGCAATACAAATGGAAAGACAGTCTCTAAGAATCAAGGGAAAAAGGAGAGGGATTCAGAAATAGTGACGGGAGGATTGATGTACCTGCTTGCTGCAGTTGAGTCCTTGACCTTTTTGCCCTCTAAAGAGGCCAAGTGCTGCTCCAGAGCTTCTAGAAGGCTACTGGGAGCCTGCCGTGACAGAAAACACACAGTCAGCAACTTCCTAAGACACAGAAATTGTCGTCTCCATGGATGTCAACACTATAAAAGACAGTGGTGGGCAACTGAGATAGAGCAGAAAACCCAACACTATGAAATGCACCAGAGAGGCGACTAATGAATTGAATAGGAGGTTACATTTCGCCCACCACTGATCGATTACGGCATTGCATTCCAGCCAAAAAGCTACGTTGGATGAGAGTAACATCTGTGTGGGATGACGTACTTCACCACGGCACTTTCAACAACACTGGGCGTTGTTGAATCGGCCGTGTCTAAACACAACGGGGAAGCCACTACACAGGAGATGAGCTACACCGGTTCACACCTCGACGACGTGATCAGAGTTTAACACAGCGAGTGTTTTTTCCTTCAACTGTTTTGCGCCATCATGTCGGAGACAGAGTCAGAGCAGAGGCATGCAGAAAGACAACACTGAAGCAAGTCACGGACATAGAAGAAGAGTGAAATGATAGTACTTACACAAACTGTGAACTAAAGTGGAAAGATAAAGGGGAAAATACAGAATATAAAGGTGGTGACAGTCAGAGGGGGAATGCGTTTTAGTTGCCGTTTCTGTTCCCCACAGCACAACACCACAGTATGTGCAATTTATTTTTTAACTAGGAAACTTCTAACTGTCACTGTGCAGATTTTCTGGGTGGGTTGCAATTACTGTGATTACTTTAAACACACTTAGTGTGGATAACACCTTTATTTACTGTGGCAAGTGGGAGGAGAAGTCGGGAGGGGAAAGAAGAAAAGCAGCAAAAGCAGAAGAAGAAGAAGAAAGAGAAGAACAAGGAGAAGAACAAGAAACAGGAGAAGAAGACCACCTCCTCTGGCAAACATGCGCTTGAGAATCATGCAAAGTGTCTTATCTTAAAAAACATTTGTGTCGAGTGTGTCTCTAGTGTGACAAAGACCACTGAAGATAAAAGAGCAATTAGAAATAAGAGAAAGAGAGCAAGGAAAGGCTTCCCATGAATAGCGGGCGACCTGTGATTGCAGATTGCCCGTGCTTACCTGTGATAGATCTGGAATGTCTCCTCGATCGATGCCCACCTGCTGTTAGACGAGAAAGAAAATCCAAGTTACCATCGTGTCTCTGCCGTATTTGCTATCTGTGAAAAACAACAAGACATTCAGTGTCGTTTACCTCTGCTACTTTGAGGAACTCTGATATCCGAGTCATCCGGGTGAGAAACTTCTTGTAGATGTCCAAACCTTCTTTACACTGAATCTTCTTCATGTCAAAGTATTTCTCTATTTGGGGAAACAAAGACATTGGAATGAATATTGTGACAAAAAGGGAACGAGGAGAAAGAGAAGGTTTGTAAGTGAAAGTGGCCTCACCGAGCAGGTTGATAATGCCTTCGTTATAAGCGGCAAAGAGCCGGATGGAGTCTTTGAAGAGGAGCATGAAGGCTGCATTGATGACTCCATTAGTCAACTCGTTGGCATTGACCTGAGTGAAAGCAATCATTTATCTTATCTTTATCAGGTATGTGACGAAGAAGAAAAAGGAAGCCTGTGAACTACGATAATGCAGCCGAACACCTCACACGGGCAGCTTCTTCCACACGAGCTGCGGGAGGCTTCACCTTTAACTCACATTGAAATCGAGGAGTGCGTCCATCTGGTTCTGAATAATGGGGATAGTCTTCAGCAGCTTCTCTGTGTTCATGGTCCTCATTACGCCATCCACTCTGTATGGACACACGGGGGTCACAGCAGGAGAGGAGAGATGAGGGAGGAGGTAGGAGAGAGGAGGGAGGAGAGAGGAAGGAGAGAGGGAGGAGACAGGGAGATGGATGAGCGAGTGCTGGATCTCTTAAAACACAATAACAGACGGACTTAAATTCCTTCATTTGTCATGTTGAGGATAAACAACAAAAGCTGTTCAGTTTACACAAAGAACAGCGATACGTTTGGGCATTTGTTACACAAATACTTTGACAGCTAGGGGCCAAAAATAATGAGATAATTAATCAGTTAGCCCAATTAGACAGTTTTGATAACCGAAATTCCTTGAATTGATTTATCAAAGTGATTGAAATGAAAATGCTGTTTCCTGCCTCGTCATTAGAAACATTAAACTACTGATGATGTTAATCAATTATCAACATAAATAAATGACCATTCATTTAATTTTATAAAAAGGAAATAAATACATTCAACACTGCCTAATAATAATAATAATAATAATAAAATGACTCCTTACCCGCGTTTAACTTTTGTGAAGTCGAATGCAACCTGTCTGTACGAAACGGCTTTCTCGTTCAGGTATCGACTGTACCTCCGGATAAATGTGGACATGTCATAACCTGGAACGTTAAACGGCAAAGGAAAAATGTACTTATTTACATTGTGCATGAATTCAGAAACGACTTAAAACTGATATCAACAACGGCCATAAAATCGCTACCTTGTAGCCCACTTTTGTCCAAAAAATTACTGAGGTTGAATAGTGTGTTCCTTGAAGCCAAGTACTGAACAAAACGCTGCAAGAAAAGGGACCCATGATTACCACCTATTAAATATGAATACAATAATGCTGAAATAAGCTGCTGGTGTCCGTTGAAGCGCCTCACCTCGTTGCCGTAGACCATGAGGTGTTGTGTGGTGATGAGTGACTTAAACACAACCACCCAGCTGGTGTTGGTGGTCCTCTCAAACAGAGAGTCAGCCAGTTGAGGGATGTTCACGTTCATCTCGTTGGTGCAATGGATCAAATCTGAAGCCAAGTACAGGAAGTTCATGAGATCACAGATCTCCACAAGACAAATACACATTTGCAATAATCAATCAAAATAAACCGCGGATCTCCACGAGGCAGCGTATTTGTAATGATCAGCCAAATGAAATGTGTGATTGTTCTCGGCTGCAAAACAAGTCCATAAAAATGTAATAAGTTGCACAGCTGTTCTTTAATATACCTCGCTTTATTCCTCAAATGATTTGAACGCAACCGCTGCAAAAAACACATCATCTGCAGGGCTGAAAATATGTTGTATTATAAGATGATTAGTCAATTAATAAATTGATTGAATATTAATTCAATTCAGTTTATTTTGTATAGCCCAAAATCACAAATACAAGATTTGCCTCGGAGGGCTTTACAATCTGTATACTTGACATCCGTGTCCCAGAACCTCACATCGGATCAGGAAAAACTCCCCCAAATAAAGATAGTAAAACCCTTTCACATGGAAAAGGGGAAGAAAGCAACAGAGGAGGATCCCTCTCCCAGGATGGACAGAAGCAATAGATGTCATGTGACCAGAATGAGCAACGTAACAGAGTTGCAACACATTACATGAATATGACAAAAACATACAATATTAATAAACAACTATTTTGATAATCAAGTAAAAGTCTAAGAATGTTTTGGGGGTGAATAGAATTTTAAAAAGTACACCTTCAAGATTCCTAATATCAAATGTTTTTCTCTTTTTTTTGGCCTTTTATGATAACATTTACATTTTTAGACAAAATAAACTATTTGAAGACAATCAAATGATGCCGTTCTAAATGTTTACTTCCCCTATTCTGACATTTTAAAAACCAAATGATTACCTGATTCATCAATAAAATAAATCAGCAGATGAATCAGTAATGAAAATATTTGTTAGCTGCAGCTCTAAATACACAATGCAAATATATGTTGTGGGTATTTCAAGTTGTGAC